>NC_089839.1:5758152-5830652 GCF_035609145.1 Eleutherodactylus coqui
TTCTGACCTCTCTTTTACCTCCTACATCCTATCTGTGGCCCGAACATGTCAGCTGCACCTCAAGAACATCGCAAGAATCCGCTCTTTTCTCACTGTGGAGACGTTAAAAACGCTTATTGTCGCCCTCATCCACTCCCGGCTCGATTATTGCAACTCGTTGCTGATCGGCCTCCCCTGCACCAGACTCTACCCCCTCCAATCCATCCTGAATGCGGCAGCCAGGCTCATCTTTCTGTCCAGCCGCTACTCGGACGCCTCTGCCCTGTGCCATTCACTGCACTGGCTGCCCGTTAAATACAGAATTCAATTCAAACTCGCTACCTTCATCCACAAAGCCCTCCACAGTGCAGCGCCACCCTATATCGCCTCCCTTATCTCAATCCATCAACCAGCCCGGGCTCTCCGCTCTGCTAATGAAACCAGACTGAGCGCCCCTTTAATTCGAACTTCTCATTCCCGCCTCCAAGACTTCTCCAGAGCAGCACCAGTCCTCTGGAACGCACTACCAAAGGCTACCCGAGCAATCCAGGACTCGCAGAACTTCAGGCGTGCTCTAAAAACGCACCTCTTCAGGGAGGCATACCGCATGTCCTAAACAAACCCCTCTGTACTCCGCCGGATAACATGCTCCCTGACCTACTGACTGCAATCCCTGCTAGCCATCATAAACCGCTCCTACAGTCACACCGTTTCTGCCGTCACACGGCTAAATGTCTGACCATTGTGTATAGCATCCCTCACACTTCGCCATACCGTGCACATCTCCAGCCCCTTTACCCTCTGTATCACCCCATTACTTGTAGTATGTAAGCTCGTTGGAGCAGGACCCTCACCCCTATTGTTTCCATCAACTGATTACTATATGTAACCGTGGTTCTGTAATGTTTGTCTTTCTGTATTCCCCGTCTATGTAAGCGCTGCGGAATATGTTGGCGCTATACAAATAAAGATTATTATTATTATTTATTATCTATCTTCTATCTATCTATCTCATATCTATCTATCTCCTATCAATCTATCTATCTCCTATCTATCTATTTATCTATCTATCTCATATCTATCTATCGCATATCTATCTATCTCATATCTATCTATCTATCTCATATCTATCTATCTATCTCATATCTATCTATCTATCTCATATCTATCTATCTATCTATCTATCTATCTATCTATCTATCTCATATCTATCTATCTATCTATCTATCTATCTCATATCTATCTATCTCATATCTATCTATCTATCTATCTATCTATCTATCTATCTATCTATCTCATATCTATCTCATATCTATCTATCGCATATCTATCTCATATCTATCTCATATCTATCTATCTATCTATCTATCTCATATCTATCTATCTATCTATCTATCTATCTATCTATCTATCTATCTATCTATCTCCTATCTATTTCCTATCTATTTCCTATCTATCTATCTCTCTCCTATCTATCTATCTCATATTTATCTATCTATCTCCTATCTATCTATCTATCTCATATCTATCTATCATCTATCTATCTATCTATCTATCTATCTATCTATCTATCTATCTATCTATCTATCTATCTCCTATCAATCTATCTATCTATCTCCTATCTATCTCATATCTATCTATCGCATATCTATCTATCTCATATCTATCTATCTCATATCTATCTATCTATCTCATATCTATCTATCTATCTCATATCTATCTATCTCATATCTATCTATCTCATATCTATCTATCTATCTATCTCATATCTATCTCATATCTATCTATCGCATATCTATCTCATATCTATCTCATATCTATCTATCTATCTATCTATCTATCTATCTATCTATCTCCTATCTATTTCCTATCTATTTCCTATCTATCTATCTCTCTCCTATCTATCTATCTATCTATCTATCTCATATTTATCTATCTATCTCCTATCTATCTATCTATCTATCTATCTATCTCCTATCTATCTCATATCTATCTATATATCTATCTATCTATCTATCTATCTATCTCCTATTTATTCATCTCTCATCTATCTATCTCTTATCTATCTATCTATCTCATATCTATCTATCTATCTATCTATCTATCTATCTATCTATCTATCTATCTCCTATCTATCTATCTATCTATCTATCTATCTATCATCAATCTATCTCATATCTATCTATCTATCTCCTATCTATCTCCTATCTATCTATCTATCTATCTATCTCCTATCTATCTATCTCCTATCTATCTATCTATCTATCTCATATCTATCTATCTATCTATCTCATATCTATCTATCATCTATCTATCTCATATCTATCTATCTATCTATCTATCTATCTATCTATCTATCTATATCTGTCTGACTATCTCATATCAAGCTCTCATATCTATCTATCTATATATCTATTTATCTATCTATCTATCTCATATCTATATCTATCTATCTATCTCATATCTATCTATCTATCTGTCCTGCCCTTAGGTTAGATGGCACGCTTTGTTGATTTTTTTCGTATCCCTCACCATCAGGCCCTTTATATACGCTGTATTACACTGATGGACCGGCTGTTTGTATTCTGCTTCTCTAGGAGGCAGTAAGATAGCAGCAGAACAGCTCGGTGGATAAATACAGTACTAGAGCCAAGCTCCTAACATAAGTACAGTAGCAGAACTCAGCAATTGTGTTGCAGAAGGTTAGGGTAGTCTTATTTAGGTGCCGCAGAAGATGAGAAGAGAGGAGACAGCTTGATGATTGATGTAGCTGACAGCTAGCTGCCAGATGGGGAGAAGCAGCCTGAGCAGGTAGGTTGAGTGGCGGAGCCCTCCTGTGTCCCCAAGATGGTGGAGGCTGGGGCCCGTCTACCCCCCGCAGATTGCAGCCCTGACTATGTTGTTGTGAACTATCCGGCAGATACAATGACATTAGATGACGGCTCCTATATTGGAGTGTGTAATATATGTAATGCGATGCCAGCTCCTCCTTACATGGTGCCGGTGCCAGGGGAGCTCATGGCAGCCGATGAGGTGCCGTCACATTGCAGCCGGGTTACAGCATCTGCTTCTCACCTAAAATATCCTCTTATGTAAGTTCTTCCTGGAACAGAAATATCTGGATGGCAGCACAACGCTTCCATGCTGGTGCCCTCTCCTGTCCGGCCCTAAATGTGAAGCAGCCTGCAAATCTCCGGACGCGCAGAACAAGACCGAGGCCTTCCTGCCGCGCCAAACGGGAGTTCTTTCACCATCTAGACGGACGCTTCTAGTTGACTCTACATGATGATAAGCTACAACTGTTCACCGCAGCACCGAGTATTTCAGATGTGCAGGAGACTGTCCTGTTATTTCATCCTTGCAGTGCGGAGAGAGGACTGGAAGCAGCGATGCAGGGATAGAAGAGGCGGGGAACAGATAGTAGGATGGGTCCGCTTTATGCGCAGCTCAGACCACCATTGGTGGAGCAAGAGGGAAGAAAAGTGTAACTTGTTCCCAGAAGGGATAAAGGAATAGTATACTCAGGGGCGCCCCTACCACCTCAGGTGGCAGTCTGCAGCACCTCAGAGGGGCGGTGGGTTGCCACCCGGCTGGTATTGAATCAGTTACCGGCCATATTAATGGCTAGCTGCAAATCAGCCGGTCAGAAACCCCACAAAAAGTGAACTTACTCCCTCTACAACTCGCTTCCGTCAGCGACCGCTGCTACTGGGTCTGCGACCCAAGTCTTCATTTTTGCACGCAAACACAATGGGTTACAGATTCAGGCTTGCAGGCTGGAGGTACATGGACACTATTACTATTGGGGCCACTAAGAGGGTTTACTCTTACTACGGGCGCCACTATTACTTCTGGGGCCACTATTACATCTGGGGCCACTGTGGGTGGTCACTATTACTACTGGGGCCACTAATGAAGTCACTCCAACTACTGGGGCCATTAAGGGGATTATTATTACTATTGGGGCCACTATGAGGAATACTATTACTACTGGGGCCACTATGGAGGACACTATTATTTCTGGGGCCACTATTACTTCTGGGGCCATTAAAGGGGGGTTCACTCTAAGTCACTCTAAGCACTGGGGCCATTAAGGGGATTATTATTTCTATTGACGCCACTATGAGGGACGCTATTACTACTGGGGCCTTTATGGTTGTCACTATTACAACTGGGGCCACTAATGGGGTCATTTTAACTAATGGGGCCTCTAAGGGGATTATTATTACTACTGTGGCCATTATAGGAGTCACTATTATTACCGGGGTGCTCAAAGGGGTTACTATTACTATTGGGGCCACTAAGGGGGCCACTTTCTACTGGGGGCTTTATTACTCTGTCACTTCAGATAAGTCTCAATGGTTCAAATAGGTGTTGAGTGTCTTGTATGTTGGAGGTTTTAATGCCTGTAAAATGAGTGCTTTTGGTGGGGAGGCCCCATTAAACACCTCGTCGCAGGTATCATATAGGCTTGGCGCAGCACTGAGTATATTATAGCAATTGTAACGTTAATAAAAAGCCTGAAATCTACCTACTGGCTCATCAGAAACTCAGGCTGTTGCTCTGTTCTTCCACCATGCTTTACACTGCAGCTCTGTCTGCCAACTTTGTATATATATAATTATTTCCTCTTAAGTGATACTACAAATATGATAAACAATACTTGACTAAGCCCCCAGGGAGTCAATTAGCAAAAGAATGGCGCACATAGTGGGGCACATTAATCAAGATGGACGTAACGCCAGTGTGAAGAGCGGCTCTGTTGGGTAGAAGCAGGCCGGACTGTGGGGTGAGCACAAGGAGCAGCTGATTCAGGGCTTCCACCACCTGCAGCCTTCACCTACCAGCCGGCCCCCGACTAGTGCCCCTCCGACAATATAACAGTCTATAGGGCTGTCTCATCACGTAGAAGGCTTTGATGTGGGAACCATCATGGTGAGAAGCTGATTGGAAGTCGCAGCCGGATATTCCTGTTGCATCGGCCACTGCGGGGGAACATGTAGAGCTACATGGTAACCATTCAGATGAGCGCCTGGCCAGGCATCCATAGTAAGCCTTAGCTATGTGTGAGCCGTGCGGTTACACAAGGCGCCAGTCACCAGCTTGTAGGCAGGGGGCGCCAGGCAGATGTGGGCTGGAGGTGATCATTCTGATTAGGTCCCTCTGGCTAGATGATTTTCCTCCATGCGAGATGCACAGAGTGTGAACGGAAACAGAACCCGTTATCGCGCTGGGCGTATTCTTAGGGGTGCGATTCTTCCTTCGCAACGAGGCTTCGAGATGGAAAAATTGCAGCAATTTCTGTTTTCGGGTGACTCTTCAAGAATTGCCCACTTTTTCCTTCGGGAGCCATGACCTTTCATGCGAAGAAGTGCGATTTTCTACTTTATTATTACAACAACTTGCAGCGTATGGAAATCCCAAGTGCGGTGATGAGATGCGATGCATTCTTCTCACAGTTGTATACAAATCGCGGGTAAGATATTGCTCCCTTAGCGGACGGATGTCTGATATGACCGGAGGTGACCCATGATTGGCAGGGGACAGAATAGCGGGATTTGCGCTGGCCCTTTAAGAATGTGAGCAGAGAGAGGCTGACAGCAATCCAGAGCAGGATGCCCGCGGTGGACAAGGGAAGAGCGCGCACCGCGGCCCCCGGTGGAGTCAGGTGATGCAAGATGGCAGCCACGGACGCAAATTGTAACAACTTGCTGAGGTTTTGGCCGTGTAACGCACGGACTGTGCAAAGTTCTTCCACTTGTGTCCTTTCCATTGTGCTAAGACATTCCGCTCGCAGCGCTGCGTCCTCCTTGTTCGTGACTTCAGTATATTCCACTTGCATCTAGTCTCTAAGTAGACGTGAATGCCATGTTGACCGCGGCGCTCGCTTCTTAGATCGCCTTTTGTGTTCTTATTCCGGCCATAAAGTGTTTGCATTTACAGTGATGCTGAATTAACAATTCCTCCGTCATTAGCAGAACACACAGCGAATCTTCCCCTCCCCCGCCCCTTATTACTTAAATGCGCCTTTTTTCCCTCGCGTCTCCCAGAAGACCCCGGTGTCTCCCTCCATCGTCTAATAGCTCCTTCAGGGTGCGCCCTCGGACTTTGGGATACATCTTAATGATAAATCCCCTACATTACCTCCTTCAGAGTTCACGGCAAATAGCAATGGTAATTGTTCCAAGGCGAAAGAAGGTCCTGAATGTAAAGAAGTCGGGGTGTTTAGTCAGGAGCGCGTCTGGCGAAACGACGTCTTACAAGAAGCGGCCATCAAACTGGAAGACTCGGGAGGAGAAGAAAACACAACAAGGAGAATGCGTGGAATGTTTGTGTTTCCGTGTGGAAATCGGAAGCCATTGCAAAAAGGTAAAATCTGAAAAGTCTGGTATATTTTTTAAGATGCTCCCGGGGGTAAAAAACACAAAAAAGGTAAAAAATATTTCCTACTAATCATTGTGCCCCCTCGCAGTACCCCCAGTAATAACAGAGGCCCTCAAGTACTAACAGTGGCCCCCAGTGGTCCCAGTATCAATAGTGGCCCCCAGTGGTCCCAGTATCAATAGTGGCCCAGGAGTAATAGTGGCCCCCAGTGGTCCCTGCATCAATAGTGCCCCAGGAGTAATAGTGGCCCTCAGTGGTCCCAGTATCAATAGTGGCCCCCAGTGGTCCCAGTATCAATAGTGCCCCAGTAGAAATAGTGGCCCCAGTGGTCCCAGTATCAATAGTGGCCCTCAGTGGTCCCAGTATCAATAGTGCCCGAGTAGTAGTAGTGGCCCTCAGTGGTCCCTGTATCAATAGTGGGCACCAGTAGTAATCGTGGATTCCAGTATCAATAGTGGCCCCCAGTGGTCCCAGTATCAATAGTGCCCAAGTAGTTGTAGTGGCCCCCAGTGGTCCCAGTATCAATAGTGCCCGAGTAGTAGTAGTGGCCCCCAGTGGTCCCTGTATCAATAGTGGCCACCAGTAGTAATCGTGGATCCCAGTATCAATAGTGGCCCCCAGTGGTCCCAGTATCAATAGTGCCTAAATAGTATGGTGGCCCCCAGTGGTCCCAGTATCAATAGTTGCCCCCAGTAATAGTATCCCCAGTAGTAATAGTGGCCCCTAGTCATCCCAGTGTCAATAGTGGCCCCCAATGGTCTCAGTAGCAATAGTGCCCCCCCAGGGATAATAGTGTTCCCAGTAGTAATAGTGGTCCCCAGAAATAATAGTGCCCTCAGTTGTAATAGCGCCCCCCAGGGATAATAGTGTCCTCAGTAGTATAATGCCCCTCAGTGGTGCCAGGAGTAATAGTGGCCCCCAATGGTAAAAGTTCGCCCAGTAGTAATAGGGCATCCAGTTCCTTGGGTGGGGCAGCAAACCCAGCAGGAAGTACGTTGTCATCCCTGTGTAGCTTCGGCCCTGGCACCGCTGACTATAGCAGGTTGTGACCTCTGACACCTCCCTGGTGCTTGTGCTGCTTGTACAGGATGTGCAGTAAGGGCAAAAACATGGGGACTTACCTGCAGCTGCGCTCGCGGCTGCAGACTGTATTGGTGCATGAACCGCTATTTTACAAATTTTTTTGACTATTTAAACTCCACATTGCGCATGAGTTTGAAAAAAAAGCGGGAAGAGAAGTCGTACCGCATCCGTCCCGCGGGGATTATTAACGGGCGAGAATCCCGCCAGTGAAAACAAAACCATTGGAATCGGTTGTTATGCAGCCCAGATTATCACAGCCGCAAAATGAGAGTAAAATACGCCGAAGTGTTTAATCCCCGTCCGTGCGTCTCGCGGAGCGTCATGTGTAGTGCGAGCTCCTGAGTGATACCAAAGTCTATGGGGGTTGTGGAAATGCGCACACAATACGCTGGGGGATACGTGAAATGCTGCGCTCCATGGCGGCGAGCGTACTGTGCGCACGCTCCAATATGCAGTGTGTGACTGGACTGTTTGTGTGAGGTTGTTGATGCGTCTTGCACTGTATGTGTAGTGTGAGTTGTTGGCGTGTGCAGGTAGACCTTGTATTGTGCTCCTTGCATGAGGGGGCTGTTTTATTCTGCATGCTGTTTGCATGTTTTATGCTTTGTGTAGCACTTGTGTGGTTTTTCTTGGCATTGTGTGACCATGGTTTGTGTGTCTTGTGGGTGTGAGCGCGGTATGTGTGTTGTGTGTGAGCGCGGTATGTGTGTTGTGTGAGCGCTGTATGTGTGTTGTGTGTGAGCGCTGTATGTGTGTTGTGTGTGAGCGCGGTATGTGTGTTGTGTGTGAGCGCTGTATGTGTGTTGTGTGTGAGCGCTGTATGTGTGTTGTGTGAGCGCTGTATGTGTGTTGTGTGTGAGCGCTGTATGTGTGTTGTGTGTGAGCGCTGTATGTGTGTTGTGTGTGAGCGCTGTATGTGTGTTGTGTGAGCGCGGTATGTGTGTTGTGTGTGAGCGCTGTATGTGTGTTGTGTGTGTGTTGTGTGTGAGTTGTGTGTGAGCGCTGTATGTGTGTTGTGTGTGAGCGCTGTATGTGTGTTGTGTGTGAGCGCTGTATGTGTGTTGTGTGAGCGCGGTATGTGTGTTGTGTGTGAGCGCTGTATGTGTGTTGTGTGTGAGCGCTGTATGTGTGTTGTGTGAGCGCTGTATGTGTGTTGTGTGTGAGCGCTGTATGTGTGTTGTGTGTGAGCGCTGTATGTGTGTTGTGTGTGAGCGCTGTATGTGTGTTGTGTGAGCGCGGTATGTGTGTTGTGTGTGAGCACTGTATGTGTGTTGTGTGTGAGTGCGGTATGTATGTTGTGTGAGCGCGGTATGTGTGTTGTGTGAGCGCGGTATGTGTGTTGTGTAAGCGCTGTATGTGTGTTGTGTGTGAGTGCGGTATGTGTGTTGTGTGTGAGCGCTGTATGTGTCTTGTGGGTGTGAGCGCGGTATGTGTGTTGTGTGTGAGTGCTGTATGTGTGTTGTGTGTGAGCGCTGTATGTGTGTTGTGTGTGAGCGCTGTATGTGTGTTGTGTGTGAGCGCTGTATGTGTGTTGTGTGAGCGCGGTATGTGTGTTGTGTGAGCGCTGTATGTGTGTTGTGTGAGCGCTGTATGTGTGTTGTGTGTGAGCGCTGTATGTGTGTTGTGTGTGAGCGCTGTATGTGTGTTGTGTGAGCGCTGTATGTGTGTTGTGTGTGAGCGCTGTATGTGTGTTGTGTGAGCGCGGTATGTGTGTTGTGTGTGAGCGCTGTATGTGTGTTGTGTGTGAGCGCTGTATGTGTGTTGTGTGTGAGTGCGGTATGTGTGTTGTGTGTGAGCGCTGTATGTGTGTTGTGTGAGCGCTGTATGTGTGTTGTGTGTGAGCGCGGTATGTGTGTTGTGTGTGAGCGCGGTATGTGTGTTGTGTGTGAGCGCTGTATGTGTGTTGTGTGTGAGCGCGGTATGTGTGTTGTGTGTGAGCACTGTATGTGTGTTGTGTGAGCGCTGTATGTGTGTTGTGTGAGCGCTGTATGTGTGTTGTGTGAGCGCTGTATGTGTGTTGTGTGAGCGCGGTATGTGTGTTGTGTGAGCGCTGTATGTGTGTTATGTGTGAGCGCTGTATGTGTGTTGTGTGTGAGCGCTGTATGTGTGTTGTGTGAGCGCTGTATGTGTGTTGTGTGTGAGCACTGTATGTGTGTTGTGTGAGCGCTGTATGTGTGTTGTGTGTGAGCGCGGTATGTGTGTTGTGTGAGCGCTGTATGTGTGTTGTGTGAGCGCTGTATGTGTGTTGTGTGTGAGCACGGTATGTGTGTTGTGTGTGAGCGCTGTATGTGTGTTGTGTGTGAGCGCTGTATGTGTGTTGTGTGAGCGCTGTATGTGTGTTGTGTGAGCGCTGTATGTGTGTTGTGTGAGCGCTGTATGTGTGTTGTGTGTGAGCGCTGTATGTGTGTTGTGTGAGCGCTGTATGTGTGTTGTGTGAGCGCGGTATGTGTGTTGTGTGAGCGCTGTATGTGTGTTGTGTGAGCGCGGTATGTGTGTTGTGTGTGAGCGCTGTATGTGTGTTGTGTGTGAGCGCGGTATGTGTGTTGTGTGTGAGCGCTGTATGTGTGTTGTGTGAGAGCTGTATGTGTGTTGTGTGAGCGCTGTATGTGTGTTGTGTGTGAGAGCTGTATGTGTGTTGTGTGAGCGCTGTATGTGTGTTGTGTGAGCGCTGTATGTGTGTTGTGTGTGAGCGCTGTATGTGTGTTGTGTGAGCGCGGTATGTGTGTTGTGTGAGCGCTGTATGTGTGTTGTGTGTGAGCGCTGTATGTGTGTTGTGTGAGCGCGGTATGTGTGTTGTGTGAGCGCGGTATGTGTGTTGTGTGTGAGCGCGGTATGTGTGTTGTGTGAGCGCTGTATGTGTGTGAGCGCTGTGTGTTGTGATGTTGTTGTAGTGTACACGCAGGCGGTTTGTTACATGACCTTGTATTGTGTTTGTTGCATGAGTGTGTTTTCTCTTTTGTGTTCTGTTTAGTGTATGCTTTCATTCGTATGGCTGTTAGTGTGCCGATGCCTGATGGGTGACTTTGTGTTGTTTCAGTGTTTTGTGTCGGGTTTGTGATTTGTTTTTATTGTATCCATTAAAAATAACTTGTTACTTTATTTCGTTCCCTTTGATTCTTGAGTCTTTTCACAAAACCAACCCCCATACAAAACACTCCTACACCACAAATAATACACAATCTTCTCCCCTGCCCCAATATTTTTGTATAAACTCAACGCGACGCAGATCGGAGGAAAGGCGATTGAAAAATTAAAGCAAGCGTCCGTCCAAGGGTTAACGCCATCCCTCTTCCCTTCCCAGCTCAGGCTGAAGTACAAATGCTTGTGCCAGTCTGAAATGAGATATGTTGGCGGCTGCTAAGATCTCCCGTGGGGTTCGGCCGACGGGGAAGCAGCCCCCCCACCCCTCAGGTTAATGCGTCTCATCTTCCGTGTAACCCATATATCTGTTAAAAAAGACTTCATCTAACATGTCATCAGAACAACTAATTAGCCGCCGTGCTTACTCTAATCTACTCTCCTAAAGGTTAGGACGCCTCGAAGACTCGGAGGAGAACCACTGTCAAGGTAGCCCTCGCCGAGGTAGTTAGGGTGACGAATTTCATCGTAAATGAGGATCAATGTCCCGTACAACTTTGGAATAGTAATTTCTTAATTCTCATTCAAATCCTGCAGGCGAGATAATATAACTTGATCTGAATTAGCCATGTGATCCTGATGGCGTCTCGTTAATGGGCTCTTCGCTTAATTTATGTAATTTTTAAAAATTAAAGAGTCATATTTTAAATCCCCACTCCAGTCCTTCAGAGTTGAAAAAGTTATACCGCCGCTATAAATCAAGCTTGGCAAAAACTTTCTGTCTTGTTGACTGTACTTTGCAGGAAGTTTTGGCGTCATCTCGGCTTCGGCTTTTCTCGCCTGCCGGTGGGAAGCTCTGGGAAATGATAGCATGTAGGAAGCTTATAGACATCGCTAAGGCGTACGCTGAGACTGGATTAACTCCTGCTGGAGCAGTTAAAGAAAACAAGTTTATTGCACGGATTGCGGGAGGCTTTAAGGCGTGGTGCTGCCGACACATGCCGGGCAAGGAGACAATGTCACCAAAGTGTGCAGCTGTGAACCAAGGCGACGGCGGAAAAGTAGTAGATGGGAGCGCAATCGCCCTCTTAACCTGCGCTGCACACGGCGATACAAATTCTATCGTACAAGGGGTAGTTAAACCGCGCATTGTGTTTATTGTGTTCCCTAAACCTGAAATTGCTCGGTCTTAATTCTACCTGCGTGTAATCTTTTGTAGATCCCGTCTGTCCTGATTTGTATCATCAACGCAAAGGGTGTTTTACTGCCTTATGTGATCAGGAATGGATGGGATTTATAGTCGCTCGCTCGGCGCTCCACTTGTTTTTGTGGATAAAACTCATTAGATGTTTTTGTGCGATGGGTTAATTTTTTATTTTTTGGGGTGGGTGTCGAGTTCTGGAAATGTTTTTGAAGGTCTTTTTGTAAAATGTTTTGATTCAGTAGTGAAGTGAAAGACAATAACAACATGTTTGCTTTTGCTTGGAGTTGATATTTTTGGATGAATTTTTGTCAGTTCTTGTTATGAAGAAGATAACGGTTAGAATGTTTTTTTTTTTTCTTGCTTGTTTTAATCAAAGGAGTCTCTTAAAGGGAACTTGCCACGGAAAATACGTTAAAACCGCCAGCAATACACCAGCAGTCCTCACATGATTGCACTCAATAAAGCCATTTAGCAATGAATGGAAACCTTTATATTCTGCACACCCAGTATGTAAATACAGCGCCTCGAGTCATAGAGGTGGCGCTATCAGCCCTCCGAGTCACAGATGAAGCCCCGCCTCTTCTGCCTCTCACCCCCAAGACCTGTATGAAAATGTCAGGCCTCAGCAATCCTGCGTATGCGCCATGAAGTGAGCTGCGTAGACCTCGACATGACCAGGGTCAGGAAAGGTATCGTTTCTCCTTAGGGAGAGCACCTAGAAAGATTTATAAGGCCATGCATGCTCCTCTGGGAAATTTATGCAAATGAGAAGATGGCACAATGAATACCTCTCCACCTATTGGAAGGCAGAATTCCTGCAAGTCAATGTCAGACCTTTTAACAATGACTGGGAATATGAGCCAAAGTCACAATCTTCTTTAGAGGAAAATGTAATCATGTACAGACTGTTTCAGGGTGATTGGCCGTCATCAATGTGCGGTAGATGGCGCTGTAGAGGTATTGCTCCTTGTTCTCATTTGCATAAATTTCCCATGACCCTATGCGTCTCCTCACACCTCCTAGATGCTCTCCCTAAGGAGGCTTCATACCCTTCCTGACTCACATCTATAGGCCTCTCACCCAGCCAAGCCAGTGACTACGTTACACTGATGAGGGGCATGACCCCGAAACAGCCTATTTGTACAGGGTCATCCCTTCCTCCTCTGGAGAAGACTCCAGCCATTGTTGCAGAGCTTGTTAGAAGGTCAGACAATTACAAGCAGTCCCAACATGCTTGCACCCAAAAATATGCCATTCAGTAACTGGAACTTTCACTTTCCATTTTGTGTGCCCAGTATGTAAATGTGCTGCTTCTAGTCAGAGGCGGCACCATCAGCCCTCCGAGTCAGCTCTCACAGATGGAGCCTGACCCACCCGCTGTAGGATGATGTTGGCACTTCTAGCGCTGAAGTCTTACGCCGGGTGCCCCTCCTGCACATGTTTTGGGAAGCCAAGGTGTATATACCTCGATTCACGGGCGCACTGTGGCAAGAGGCACGAATAGCGTGTGCTTAAGAAACGGCGAACCGGAAAAGAGGCGGGGCTTCATCGCTGACTCGGAGGGCTGATGGGGCCGCCTCTTTGACTCGAGGCAACTCATTTACATACTGGGTTCAGAAAATATAAAGTAAGATTACCATTTACTGCTAAATGGCACTTTGTGTGCAAGCGTGAGGGCAGCGGGCGTCCGGGCCGTTACATTGTGTTGCAGCTTTAAAACATATTTTCTGGTGACAGCTTCTGTTACAAAGACCCCTCGATTAACCCCTTAGAGACTGGCCTACATTGCAAGAGCCATACCTGGGTGACATCGCTGTATGAGGGCTTGTTTTTTGTGGAACGAGTTGTCTATTGATCAGCCGCGCTCCGGGGTCCACATAATGTGTTGGAGAACTTTTACTACATTTTGGGGGGGAAAGATGGGAAAAACGTCTAGAAGTTCCACCACTGTTTTGGGGTTTCGTTTTTATGGCGTTCACCTTTTCGTAAAAATAACCTGATCATTTTCTTATCTGTTCAGAATGATTGTTGCGATACGTTCAGAGGGATATTGGTATTTTTTACTACTTTTGCACAATAAAAATACATTTTTAAAGAAAAACAGCTGCTCTGCATCGCGCCTCCTAAGCCCCAGGACATTGCTGTGTTTCTGGCAGCGACCATCCGTGAGGGCTCTGTGTTTTCAGCGGGAGGAGTTGTAGCTATTGGTACACTTTTAGCTTTTTATTGGATTTTTGGGAGGCGAACAGGAGAAAAATAGCAATTCTGGCATTACTTGTTAAAATTATTTTTACGGCGTTCCGCGTGCAAAAAATTACAAAATATTGTCGTTGTCTGTTTTGTACGAACGCGGTAATACCGGTTATAAATAAAACATGGTATTTTATCCATTTAATACCTATTTTTTATGGGCAAAAATGCATATTGCTTAAAACTGGATTTTTCTTCTATAAATTAAACTTTATTGAATTCTTTAGACACTATTTTTTAGTCCCTGAAGGGGTCTTGAAGAAGCAATTGCTTGATTGCTAGAATAGTACACTGCATTACTTATGCAGTGCATTCTACTAAGCTTATTAGACTCCGGAGCAGAACATTGTCCAAAATCCAGATAATTGCTTTAACTAAACTTTAGCAACAAAAATGAGTGAATTCTATTAGTATGACTGGTGCAGAGTAACCTTGTGCTTCCTGTTGTGACTCGGAAGGGGAGGGGACTGTAAGCAAAATGGCCTCCTATTACCGTCATTGCTTGCATACTCCACCGCCCAATTTATATGATGTGTGAAATGGGGGCAATTTCCCATTTTGCATCAAGCAAAGGCCGGCATTTCCAAAGTTCCAGGAGCTTTCTGGGGTCGGGGCCAAAGGTCCTTCTCACTCCTCAAACTACAAAATCCCAATAAATAATGGTGTGACTTCTGGATCTGCAGGTCCTTGATCATCCAGAAGTCTACCCCTGTACAGGCACATCACAGAGTCTCCAACTGCTTATGTTCCCCCCTTACAATCTTTACCTCTCTGGAGAATGAAAAAAAAAACAAACTAAAAAATATAAGTCCTATAAAAACTAGGCGGCGATGAATCGTCTTACAAATGTTACCGTAAATTATCATTTCTTGATTTTTTTTGCCAATTTGGCAATTTTTAAAATTCCATTTTTAAAACAAATGCAAAAATTTGCATTAAACCCCTCTCTGTACCGCTGCAGTAACACGGCGCGCACTTATTCCTCCAGAAGCAGGATGATTAAGAAGTTTATAGAAAAAATTGAAATCATAAAGGCCGTTTTAAGCTCCCTCGCGTTATCTCTTCCCTACTTTCCGAGAACTCTTTGTAGTTCAATCATTATAAAGGCAGGAAGCAACACCGCAATTCAGACCCTTTTCAACTAATAACAATTCATTATTGTAAGTACCAAGAAGATTCAATCTGCCCCGGCGTCTGCAACGAGAAAATAGCACCAATGAATTGCTATCTGGGCCGGTGACTGGAAGCGGGGTGAAATCGCCCGCTGTTCTCAGGGAACGCTGCCTTTATCTTGGCCAGAAGACACAGACAGACTTAAATATGCAGCGGCGTGTGTTTCTGGTGACTGCCGAAGACCTAATGACATCATATTCTGCTTTTATTTCCATATATCAGTAGCGTTTGCAGACTGAAAAAAATAAAAATTGCATAAGTAAAAAAAACAATCGCGGTTAAGTGTTTTTGCTTTTTCATTCCTACAGATCACAGCGGCAAAAGGACTCTGCAGAAGGCTGAGGAAGCACTTAGAAAACTAATGTGGTGTGTATGTAACGGGGCATGTAAGATCAGGGACCTCCGCCGCCGATCGCTGTCATGTGCAAGAAAAACACTGAAACATCTTCACAAAGTGCATCGAGTCATAGACAAGAAAATAACAAGCAAACGCGGAGAGGAGGAGGAGGGGTCCTAATTATGCAATAGTCTTGTGTGTTCTCCTGCCAACAGTTCCGTAGAGGAATGCCACCGGTCAAGAACATTTTATAAACCAGTATCAAAATCTTAAATCAAATTGCACCAAAACAAAAACAATCAACCATCTGTTAGCCAAAAGGGTAACAACTCAAATTAAAGAAGGAGGAACGGCGCTCCAAAAATGGATAACAGACAGAGAAAAGTATGGGAATGAACTCACTCAGGACCCGCCACACCAAAGGTTTGATCTCCAATCCAGTAGAAAAACATTCTACCAACGCGGTTCAGCCGATTCCCCTATTTTAACAGATCAAACGAGTAGATCTAAGTTCAACTGGTGAAATCTAAGATAGCAGACTAAGGTGATTGGCTGTTCCTTGGTGGTGAAGTTACACCCTTGTTTGCCGCTAGTAGCAGCCATGTTTTTACTGTGACTGCTGGGAAGATCACCTGACAACATTCACCAATCACCAAGCGCGATACATTTCTTCTAGGTTGAATCTTTGATCACAGATCAAGTGAACTTGGTCTTGCTAATCTTAGATCAAAAAGTTTTGATGCAACGTGTTTTCTGTAAACCAAGTTCAATACATGATCGCAGTTTAACTAAACCTGGATCATCATCATGGTTGTTGCCACTGGTCCTAAATACCTCAGGTAGAACCCCATAAATGTAACCCTTGTTATATCTATAGGCCAAAAAAGTCAACCATGATCCACAAAAAAGTTATACATCGCCAAGGTCTTGGCAAGGTGGTTCAAAGAAAGACTGTATAAACAGCGCTCAGGGTGGTATACCGAATTATTATCCCAATCACTTATGGCAAAATGAGAAAAGAGCTGACTTGGCTGAGGGTGGGAGGGGGACGGAGGGGGGGGGGGTGAAGGGAGGTGTCCCGGAACTTTAACAGCACTGGTTACACATGAATGCCAAGTGCCATTCACTTCAATGAGACTGTGGGAGAGAGTCGAATCTAAGCGTTCGGCAAACTCCAGCAGTCCCATAGAAGTGAATGGCATGAGTGGCCACCACTGTAATATTCAGGGATGTGCTAGGGGTACAGAAAGCCTTGACGTTTGATTACCCCACCATCCATAATGTTTGGGCCAATTCTTCACTCCTTTGTATTCTTTCCTGGCAATTACTTTGGGCAGGTAACCTATCCATCAAGTTATCGCAAGGATGAGACCAACTGGACTTGGACTCCTCTCCGTAGAGCCCCATGGCAGCTGTAGGATCTGCTTATAAAGGCATAATTCAGAATGATAGTTTCTTCTAGTACTTTCCACTGATTGAGAGATAAATCAATATAAATTAATTAATCTGAATACTACAGTTAATAGCAAGTACACTTAACTTTTGATATACGATATGCACAACACGCAAGAATTTTACTTCCACGGTGTCATGGGAGGGTCACAAGAAATAGTTGACCCGGTTTATTGCTATTAGATTTGACTAAAGGCTAAACCAAGGGGCAAAGTCTAAGGGATTGTTCATTCTTCACTTTAAAGGGATTGTCCAGTTGTACATTACTGATGGTCTATCCTCAGAATAGTACTTAAATAGCACATTGACAGTGGTCTATTGCCAAAGACCCCCACAAATGCTGTTCTTAGCAGTGGCTAAGCTTGATATTGCAAGTCATGTTGCCATTCATTCCAATGGGAAGTTAACTTGCAATACCTGTCCTGGCCACTGCAGTGGAAACAGACCTGTCTTAGTCCTGCAGAAATCAGCTCAGTGCATGAGTGCACCAACCTAGAGAACAGCTGATTGACTGGGATCCTGTGCTACAGACCCCTGACAATCTGTGCTTTATGTCCTATCATCAGTAATTTGCAACTGGACAACCCCCTTAAATGCCCCTCACAGGGGTAAGGACTTTCCCAAAGAGATTCCTCAGGTTGTGTTCTGGGAGTAGTTTTCAATAGCAGCAGCTGGCTGCTAGCTGATACAGTAGATATTTCCAAGCCATGATGCCAGAATGATAGGCAGAAGACTAGCTGCATATGCCCATAGTTGGGGCTGATAGAATTCATTCAGGGTTGGTTGAACCAATGTGTTGATCTGCAATCAACAAGAGACATTGCAGCAACACCTTGTAGACTGTGATCAGGGTCAAATCTCAGATTAATTTGATCGATTTTGGCAAATCAAACCAGTTCAACTGGCGAAATCCAAGGTGGTAGACTGGGTTTATAGCATGATAGGCTTTTCCTGGGTGGTGAAGTTACACTCATGTTTGTTGCTGGTAGCGGTCATGTTTTTACTATTGCTATGAATGCTGGGAAGATCACCTGACCACAGTCACCAATCACCATGCACGATACATTTCTTCTAGTTACAAGCTGAAAAATTGTTGTTGCAACGTGTATTCCTTAATCCAAGCACAACAGCTGATCGCAGTTTAACTAAATCTGGATCAACGGCATGGTTTGTGCTCCCGGCCCTCAATCTCTGAACAGGCACATGTGAAGACAAGCAGCAATTAATATCTGGTTTGCATTGACTCTTTAAGAAGTCATATCCCAGTATGGAAGCTGCCAGTTATAGCACAGGGGTACATAGAGGGACAGAAGCTTCAATGGTGAGAGGGACTTCAAGGCAACTTCCAGGTGCTTGACATTTGTGGTAAATTAATGGGTTACTGCCATCCTTAAAGTGAATTTGTGGTCCAAGGAAAAGATTCTGTCCAGGAACTGTAGGGGGATGTTATATTACCTGCTATGTCCCGCAGATCTATTGGTTCCAGGGCCCTTCTCCCCTCATCTTAGATGGCTGATTTAATCTTCTGACTATCTGCAACCTGCCACAAGCAGGAAGAGCGGTTTCTAAGGGGTGACTAAGAAGTCATCTTATGGTGGCGATGAGTGCAGCTCTCTCTATACAATCTTGCATACAGGTAAAGGTAGACAACAGGATTTGGTCATGTAATGGAATTAGAAAGTCGTGACGCCAGTGCCTGGTTGAAATTAACTTTGTTAAGAAATAAGACTAATACATGCACTTAAGTAAACTGCAGTCACGCCATTTACTTTTGAACATGGTAGTCTGAAGGAATCTTGAACAGTGGAACATGCATATACAAAGTATAATACTTGATGTCCTGACAAATAAGCCCTGGGACGGAAACACCTGAGATAAGGGAAGGCTTTAGAAAAACTGACTAGGAATAAATCCCCTTGACCCAACTAGCAGTAATTTACCAGCCTGATGCACAAGCTAAATTCTCTAGTACTCAGCAGGACTGTATGAAGGTTCTGTGGACTCAGCAGCGTGTGGTTTTGTGTCTTTTCTGGTCATTCAGTGAAAGTACGGAAGGAAGGCATGACTTGGAAAGATTTCTGCTTTTGAAGACAAACACAGGCTTCTCTCAAGATAGTGGGTGGACAATCAACTTACTAGGTAGATTCCTAGAGAGGTTAGTCAGCTTCTTCAACGTCAGGGTAGGATGTGAGGATGTAATTCTGGACTTCAGATTAAGTATTTTACTGTAGTGCCAAACCTCAGGTTATTACATATCTAATCCACACTGTGCATTGAACGTTTGCTAGACAACCTACATCTGCTCTCTAATTGGTCAGCACTGCTCATGTGTTCAATGCTGGCCAATCAAAAAGCAGCACAAAAAGCCTTTAATTACTAATGCACAGTGTACATCAGGTAGTTAGAAGATTGCAGTGGTCATCTTAGATGATAGATAGATGATAGATAGATATGATATAGATAGATAGTATAGATATGATATAGATAGATATAAGATAAATAGATATTAGATAGATAGATAGATAGATAGATAGATAGATAGATAGATAGATAGATAGATAGATAGATAGATAGATAGATAGGAGATGGATAGATAGATAGATATGAGATAGATAGATATGAGATAGATAGATAGATAGATAGATAGATAGGAGATGGATAGATAGATAGATAGATAGATAGATAGATAGATATGAGATAGATAGATATGAGATAGATAGATAGGAGATAGATAGATAGGAGATAGATAGATAGATAGATAGATATGAGATAGATAGATAAATAGATAGATAGATATGAGATAGATAGATAGATAGATAGATAGATAGATAGATAGGAGATAGATAGATAGATATGGGATAGATAGATAGATAGATAGATATGAGATAGATAGATAGATAAATAGATAGGAGATAGATAGATATTAGATAGATAGATATGAGATAGATAGATAAATAGATAGATAGATATGTTGCTTGAGAACCTCTAAGTGTGTCTCTATAATATTACTTGTTGTATTTGACTCTCTGGTAATACATGATACACTAATATAAATAATATGGAAACTAGTTTACTATGGTAAGTAAAGCTCTCCCTTTTACTGGCTTCTGAATTGTGTTACATTTGTAGCATTAAGCCCCTTATACATGTAGTTAAATGTGAGGCATTTATAGATGAAGAAGGGTTTTAGCTGAAAGAGATGAATCCCAGAAAACAGAAGGCAGTAAGGAAACAGGAATTAGCACCGAAATAGAGTGTAAAATAAGTCAGAGCTTTTACCAGAGAAACGCCGAAATCTAATCGTATAAGTGCTACTTATCTCTGGTCTTTCCTCCCCTCCAGTGATAGATCATGTGACCGCGCCATTATATATTTATGATTTCATTTTACACAGCCAGATCCAAGGCTGGAGGTCTGTCATACAGACGGGTTTAACTGCAGCCGCTCTCCGGGAGGAAAAAAAGCACAAACACTTCACCCCAATAGTTATCTGGGCTTTTGGAGTTTAGTTGAATATATAAGTTTTTTTATTTAAACCTCCCTCCCTATATCCTAAATTATCCTCATACGATCTAGGTAGTATATTACATATTCAAAGTTAGGTCAGAATTGTTTTTGTTTCTATGATGACTGCAAAAAAAATAGTAAACTCAAAAATATTGTAATAAAACATAAAAAAATAAATAAATGCTCTATTAAAAGGGCATCAAATAAATCAATTGTTATATTTCTACAACTAATAATTTAATATTAATACAATAACCTGAATAACAAAAATAACCAAAGAAATGACTACAAATAATCAGACAGAATAAAATAAATGGTTTTAGATTAATATTATAGATGGAAAACAGAATATAGAAGAAAAGTGGTGAAATGATAAAAAATAATAAAAACTAATTCTAACATTAAAAAAATGTATAAAAATATAAATGTATTATATAATTTGATAACAAATAGTCATATAATAATATAATACACATAATTCTCTGCTCACAAGTGCGTTTGGGTTTCTGTTTTAATGCATCATCATGGCAATAGGAAGACGGAATCCCTGCCGAGAACGGATCGGTCCTATGATGGAGCTGATTGGCTCTGTTGGCTGTAAGCCTGTGTTCACATTATGTCGATTTGTTGTGGGATTTCACTGGTGGAATATGCAACAAAAGTAGCGTTTCATGTTGGTGAACGGAGATTTATCAAACTGCATTTCCTTACAGCAGGGCAGCCATCTTGCCTGAGCTACATTTAACAGCACTTAGAGAATTTAGAGAGACGCTTTACAGCAGCTTCATGGGCCATTTACCTAATGGACAGAAGGGAAGCCATTGACCTGTATGGGAGACTGTTCTAGGCATGCTCTGTGACCTGTGCAGAGGTCCCTGTGCAGGGAGGGGTGGGAGATAGTCACAGCTTATTAGTGAGATGACTGCTGCAGTGCTCTCTCTACAGAACAGGGAGTGTCAGACTATTATTAGGCTCGGTGGTCAGTGTGAAAAAATGGAGGGTTTAAGGATTTTTTTTTTTAAATATAGATTGTGACCGAAAATAAAACAAATCACCAAAAATTGTTAAAAAATATGTTTAACACAAAAATGTGATTTATATAATAAGTCATTTTCTGGAAACACATTCCCTTTAAAAAAGCCGAATTAATATGTAATGAGAGAAATAAATAACAATTCTATCCATATGATTAAGGAAATAGTTTTCTAATAATATTAAAGAAATAATGCAAAATAAAAATAATAATCAAACTAAATAAATCAAAAGAGTGAAATTCCTTTGTAAGTTTTTTTTATGTTTTGTAAACAAGTATATAGAAAAAAAAATTCGGCAAAGATTTTAAAGTGATAGTTTTAAATTCAGCTTGGGATTGAACCCAACTCAGCGCTTCAAAAACTACTACAAAGTAACTTAAATCTCAAATGTTTTTGAAAGATCTTTTTCTGGACTTCAAAGTTTTTCCAAGTTGTTTCCCATGAGCATGTAAGTTTCAGAAGTGCCACTGACCATCAGGTGTCAAAGCCGACATGAAAACTGCTGCTTTCCAGATTGATACCCCATTAAAAAAGGACCAAAATGAGCAAAGGGAATACATTTTGTAATTTAAGGAAACTTTCCAACCATCCCGTACCCACAAAATGACCTTGAAGCGCCCAGAAGAGGCCAGGATAACACAGAATATGATGATGCTATCAATGCCAGGAGGCTATGTATAAAGCATAATATTAAAGGATGTGGAGACTCTTGCTAGTGCGTATAACCAGTGGCGTTCGGCTTGATGACAAATCTTCAGCTGTACTTTGTTAGTTTCTTTCCTAGACATTAAAAATGCAAAGCAGACACCACAAACCGTAAGTTATAAAGGGGCATCATTGGGTTTGTAAGGTGTGCGACTATATACTGTATCGTAGAAAGATATAAAAGCAGGGATGGGTGGACATATACAGAGGCCTTAGTATAGCTTCAAAAAGGTGAAATGTTTTTATTAGATTAGAATTTAAAAAGGTCTACTTTTTTAGGCCAATAGTGTGGCCCTTGTAGAGAGAGACCATTGGATTCATTCCAAGATGGCCTCATCTCCCATTTAATGAAGGTTAGAACCTGCATGGAAATATGCTAACCAAAGGAGCCACAGTGTTAGCTGCAAAGGGGGGTGGGCAACAAAATAACTAAAGCTGACCATATATTTAAAGGGGTGTCTGGGACTACACTACTGACTGCCCATTCTCAGCGGGGTTACGCTACTTGGGATCTCCACCCATAAGTTGATTAAAGAAGCTGCGGTGCTTGGATGAGCACCATAGCCATTGGTCACATGGTCTGAGAGCAGGTCAGTCCCACCCAGGATAATGGAACTGAGCTGCAATACCAGGCACAGCCACTATACAATGTATGGCACTGTGTATGGTATGGACTATCCCCTATAGAGAAACCCCGCCGATCAACTATTGATGACTAATTCTGAGAGTACACCATCAATAGTGTAGTCTAGCCACAGAAAACTCCTGTAAGATATCGATTGGCCACTGTGGACAAACAATCCAACCAGCAACATTGCATATGGAATTAAGTAAAATAAGTGATCAGGGAGTCAGCTTAGAAAAAAGACAGACTCCCTAGGGCTTGAACAGTATCGTAAGTGATCAGCTGAATTTGACTTATCATGCCATGCAGGATGGACCACATCTTTGGAAGACTACGGTCTTCCATTGGACATTACAAACAATTGTTTGCATTAATTTTTTAACCAATGGTTACACAAAATGGTCAAAATGGTCCACTTCAGGCAACCATTTTCAGTGCCAGCCCTAGGTTATATGGTACTCTGTGTGTAAGCTTTTTGAGAGCGAGGCAGAGAGGAAAAAGGAAGGGGGGGGGGGTGTTGGCAGCCAGGTGCTTGTGTGCAGCTGATCAATCACCTAATATGCTGTGAGAAGCCTGGGCTTGTCTTCAAGACCTGAAATCCTTCCAAACTGTGCCTTTCATCCCTGTTTCCACCAAACAGCCGACACAGAAAGAGGATTGCTGACTGCAGAGATCCTCCAGACAATCCCACGGAGAGAGTACTGGAGAATTTTCACTCCTGTTTCAGAAATGGTAAATTACTGTTAGTCGGATGATAGGAGTTTGTTTCAGTCTTAGTCAGCCTCTCTATAGCTTTCTCTTATCTCAGGTGCTGCCTCCCCAGGACTTGTTTATCCGTGTATCAAGCTTTAAACTGTGTATATGTAGGTTCTACTGTTTAATATTCTTGCAGACTGCCACATTCAACAGTAAATGGTGTGCCTGCAGTTTACTCAAATACGTGAATATGTGTTTCTCTACCAAGATTTTCTAAGTCAGGCACTGACATCAAGTTCACCTTATTCCTTTAGTAGTCCATATCCTGTTGTCTACCTTCATCCGTGCACAAGATTACATACAGAGTGCTGCACTAATTGCCAACATGATATGGCTCCTCAGCCACCCTAAAGAAACTGCTCAGAGAGTGCAGGCCTCTACCCTCTAGTTGCAGGGGCACCAATGGGCTGTCAGTGGCACCTTGGAACATCAGAAGGAAAAAGACAGAGCCAAGAAGGGAATGATTTATATAGCTCCACAAGACATTGCCACACAGCGGAAGAAGATCATCTATCTGGGTGGATGTCATGTGTGATCACCTCCAACCTACATCCACCTGGTGCCCCGTACAAGCTGGTAGCCAGAACCCTGTGAGACCACAATGGTTGCACATAGCTACGGTCAGCTATAACCATTTTTTCATGCATATAGCCACTTTAAGGGATTACCACTGCTGCTTTGCAGTGCTGAAGTCTTGTGATCAAATGCAATAGAGATCAACATCTTCATGGACTTTATATGTTCTCTATGTGTCTGTTTGGGCTTTTCTGGATCCTCCAGCTTGCTCCCACATTCCAAAAACATACAATTAGGCTAAAATTGGCTTTCTGGGAAATTGATCTAAAGGTACTTAAGTAAAGAAACTAGGATCAGCACACTGAGATCTCTTGTTACAGACTGTAAGCAGTATGGTTGTGTCAAGCAGTGTGTTGGCATCCTAGAAAGAAGCTACAGAACCCTTAGTAAATAGATTCTCAACTGAATTAGAGTAATAATGTTGCTGTTGTACATACATAAGTGGCTTTCATCTTGCTCCTCACTATAACTCCCAGCATGCACTGACAGCCTGGGGCCAGTTGAAATCTCACAATGACCGGAGAGCCATAGGTTGGAGATCAATCCACATATACACAGATAGCAGGTGTTGAAATGGTGAAGAATCAGAATCTGCATTTGTCGTTGACATTTTTGCTACATAACTACAACTCTCAACATCCTCAGACACTTTCCAAGGCTGAAAAAATGGGAATCTCATTGACACAACAGCTCTAGTACAGAATATTCTGCAATACATTGCTATAGCTGATGGGTGCGTGCGGTATATAGATGACGTCCACTATAGATTAGGACTTGTATTTCATCAGACACTTCACATATGATCTTCTGCTGATGCCCTGAGCGCTGCAGGCTATGTTTAGTGCCAGCAGACAATCTTGGGGTTGGGTTCCTTGCACCTAGAACAGTTATCCTCTCTGCTAAAACCTCCAGCCTTTCCAAACAGCAAGTGAGGGAATGGAAAGCCATAAATAGAGGCGCAGATCAATAGATTTGACTAAGAAAGCGTTTGCATCCTCAGGGGTAAAGATCATTGTGTTTCTAAGTGGCTCGGAGATCTGATCCCTCGCTACTGTGAATGGAATGGAAACTGGATGCCATCACAGGGAGATGCAAGTGCTGCTGCGGTGAGGTCATGTGGTGAAGAATAGCACGCAGCAATGGAATCCTGAATCTTCATGGACGTGGGAAACATTTTCCTGCTCTGCCGAGAGTCGGGAAATCAGTTGTTGCACATATTTACATTAAGATTAGGTGGGTGGGGTTCTCTTTGTGCCCGCGGGTGAGCAATTACAATGATTTTACAAGTTTACATTGTATAAGCTTCACCATAAGCTCCTTCAGATAGCAAAATCCTCCCTATGATGACCAGTGAGATAAAACATGACAACCGTAGCTATCAGCACTTCTGCTGCCCAGTGGTTGTCACTTTCCTGTCTCACACAGTGCTTGAATAACATGCACACCTCAAATTCTGAATATCTTAGATACCATCATTGGGTTTCCAAAAGCGGAGACTTCTACAATCAGTAGGGACCGTAAAGGCAACGTATCAGGTTCATAATGGTGCCTCAATGCTGATTTCACTACACTATCACTTACACTGATCACTGCAGGAGATGCGTGATACCTCCTTTTACATTTTGCAATAAGTCCAATGATGCTTAAACATATATGAACGTTCCCTCTGCCCTCCCCACCTCCTGCCGCTGACTGACCAGTCTGTATACCCACAAGAAATACAAGAAATTGGAGTGAGCAGTGAATATAAGAAGGTGGAGTGAGCAGTAAATACAAGAAAGTGGAGTGAGCAGTGAATACAAGCAGGTGGAGTGAGCAGTGAACACAGGAAGGTGGAGTGAGCAGTGAATACAAGAAGGTGGAGTGAGCAGTGAACACAGGAAGGTGGAGTGAGCAGTGAACACAAGAAGGTGGAGTGAGCAATGAACACAGGAAGGTGGAGTGAGCAGTGAATACAAGAAGGTGGAGTGAGCAGTGAACACAGGAAGGTGGAGTGAGCAGTGAATACAAGAAGGTAGAGTGAGCAGTGAACACAGGAAGGTGGAGTGAGCAGTTAATACAGGAAGGTGGAGTGAGCAGTGAACACAGGAAGGTGGAGTGAGCAGTGAATACAGGAAGGTGGAGTGAGCAGTGAACACAGGAAGGTGGAGTGAGCAGTGAATACAAGAAGGTGGAGTGAGCAGTGAATACAAGAAGGTGGAGTGAGCAGTGAACACAGGAAGGTGGAGTGAGCAGTGAATACAAGAAGTTGGAGTGAGCAGTGAATACAGGAAGGTGGAGTGAGCAGTGAATACAGGAAGGTGGAGTGAGCAGTGAATACAAGAAGGTGGAGTGAGCAGTGAACACGGGAAGGTGGAGTGAGCAGTGAATACAGGAAGGTGGAGTGAGCAGTGAACACAGGAAGGTGGATTGAGCAGTGAACACAGGAAGGTGGAGTGAGCAGTGAATACTAGAAGGTGGAATGAGCAGTGAACACAGGAAGGTGGAGTGAGCAGTGAACACAGGAAGGTGGAGTGAGCAGTGAATACAGGAAGGTGGAGTGAGCAGTGAATACAGGAAGATGGAGTAAGCAGTGAATACATGAAGGTGGAGTGAGCAGTGAATACATGAAGGTGGAGTGAGCAGTGAATACAGGAAGGTGGAGTGAGCAGTGAACACAGGAAGGTGGAGTGAGCAGTGAACTCAGGAAGGTGGAGTGAGCAGTGAATACTAGAAGGTGGAATGAGCAGTGAACACAGGAAGGTGGAGTGAGCAGTGAATACTAGAAGGTGGAATGAGCAGTGAACACAGGAAGGTGGAGTGAGCAGTGAATACAAGAAGGTGGAGTGAGCAGTGAACACAGGAAGGTGGAGTGAGCAGTGAACACAGGAAGGTGGAGTGAGCAGTGAACACAGGAAGGTGGAGTGAGCAGTGAATACAAGAAGGTGGAGTGAGCAGTGAACACAGGAAGGTGGAGTGAGCAGTGAACACAGGAGGGTGGAGTGAGCAGTGAATACAGGAAGGTGGAGTGAACAGTGAACACCGGAAGGTGGAGTGAGCAGTGAACACAGGAAGGTGGAGTGAGCAGTGAATACTAGAAGGTGGAATGAGCAGTGAATACAAGAAGGTGGATTAAGCAGTGAATACAAGAAGGTGGAGTGAGCAGTGAACACAGGAAGGTGGAGTGAGCAGTGAACACAGGAAGGTGGAGTGAGCAGTGAACACAGGAAGGTGGAGTGAGCAGTGAATACAAGAAGGTGGAGTGAGCAGTGAACACAGGAAGGTGGAGTGAGCAGTGAACACAGGAAGGTGGAGTGAGCAGTGAACACAGTAAGGTGGAGTGAGCAGTGAATACAGGAAGGTGGAGTGAGCAGTGAACACCGGAAGGTGGAGTGAGCAGTGAACACAGGAAGGTGGAGTGAGCAGTGAACACAGGAAGGTGGAGTGAGCAGTGAATACAG
This sequence comes from Eleutherodactylus coqui, assembly GCF_035609145.1. Taxonomy (NCBI): domain Eukaryota; kingdom Metazoa; phylum Chordata; class Amphibia; order Anura; family Eleutherodactylidae; genus Eleutherodactylus; species Eleutherodactylus coqui. The sequence goes on from NC_089839.1 coordinate 5,785,736, forward strand.
GAAGGTGGAGTGAGCAGTGAACACAGGAAGGTGGAGTGAGCAGTGAATACAAGAATTTATCATTTCTCTCCCTGCTGCAAAGTTTGAAAAGTAAGCTTTCTACAAGAGCTGAAGCAACTGGTAGAACTGTCATAAGTCAGTATACTGTAGTGCCTGCAGCCCAGGGACAATTAGCGACCTGAGAGGTTCACGTTAACCTCATGCAGTTCATTGGCATCACTGGCCTCTAGACTTTACCATAGATATCAGGGATTCATATTACAGCAATTTCATTATGTACTGAAATCATTCACTTCTGGGCCTATTTGCTATTGGCAAGTGCATTTGTTTATGACTGCAGAGGGATTTCCAGCTCTGACTGATATAAAGATATGTTTAGGTAATAAGCACAAACATTTGGACCTATTTAGATGAAAAAAAAATGTCATTCAAGGGAGGGCAGTCATATTCAAAAAGATACACATCCTCTAATGGGGATGTTTCATCAGACCTCTTGTAGAAATCAAGTTTTTTATGTAAAACATATTCTTTAGGAATTTTGATGACTTTTTTTTTTGCTGTCATAGAATATATTTAAAATAAATCCTGAAATCCTGCAGTTCTCACACCAGCCACTAAGCCTGATAGTCTGATTGTAAGGAAAGCACACAGCCCTATGGTATACAAACAACTACCAAGAAAACTGTTGAGGCAAGAGAATAGCCTAAGGGTTATATATACTTTATTAACATATATGCGCTCAAAAAAGGACAAAGAGACTTTAAAATAAAGGAGTAGGTGGCTAAACTAGATCTGAAGTATGTCTATGAGATTTTTTGACATGAGTGAAGACTTTATATATCCACTATAGATAACACATGATCCGCTGTTCACAATAGATGAACTCCTCCCTCTCTGCACAGAGCATGCCCACAACCCTCCACTAGAGGTCAGCGAGTCGCCCCCTGTCCATCATGTGAACGGCCCATGAGGCTGCTGTAAAGCATCTGTCTATATGCTGCTAACTGCGGCTCCGCCAATATGGCCGCCCCCGTAGCCATGGACAGACAATAGAATAAAAAATCCACAATCAGAAAATAAAAACTGATTGGAAGAGTGAAAATTGTTTTACTATCTGTTTATAATTAGTAGTAACCCCTTAAGTGCCGCCTTGTCTTTAATAACTGCTTTACACCTCTCTGCAGAACATGGCGGCTATAGAGTTGTCTCCGGTCCGGATAAAACCCTCGGGCGCGGCGTCAGCTGACGAAACACGAGGCTTTGGTTCTTTTTCTAAACTCAACTATAAACCGCAGGAACAGAAGAAGAGCGCAATAAAAAGCAGACAAAGGGTGTCACCAGCAGGTGCGCGGATGGAAATATTGATCTCCGGTGATTACATGGAAGGATTCCTTTCAGTCCTCCTAAAATTTTACTTCTATCGGTGTAAATCTTCTCGGCTTTAACTGCGCAGTTTAACAGTCTCCTCTGAAGGAAGGGAAAAGGCCGTCTGTAATCAAAGCTGCTGCTGCTGCAGCGACACTTTTTCCGGGTGCATCAATAACGCCGAGAAGTTTTATTTAGGCAAAAAGCTGAGAGCAAAAGGCGCCGAAAAGATTGATTCAGGCCGAAAACATATGGACGTCCATATGGGGAGAAGGGGGGCCAGAAAACCAAAGTTGCATTTTTTATCCCTATATGGTGCAATTCTCGTCCCTCCGTAGAACAATGCTGCGAGTCGGCAAATTACACTACAATAAATTAACAGGCCAGATTCCGCGGCCGTCCGGTCGGATGAGATTCACCAAGAGTGGAGTGCTTACATTTTCCTATCCCTCTTAATCCTTTTCATCACTTAATAGCTCCGAAAGTAATGGATTTTCTTTTTTTTAAAAAAAGAGGAGAAATCCCCTTTATAATCCGCCCTTTCACTCTTTCCAAATACCGGAGGGATATTTTTAACTTCCTATTTAAATAAGGCGATGTGATGCGTTTGGGTAAGACTATCCATAATGGGAGGGGTGATGAAGTAGCAGATGCACTGGGTCCTAGTGCCTGACCGAGGCATCAGCACATGGGAGCTATGACCGTCCAATAATCCAGAAGATCTGGTAGTCTGGCACTTCTAAGGTCCCACTAATACGTACGCTGGTGGAAATGGAACGTGTTACACCCAGACAGGGTCGCAGAAAACTATGAAACTTGGATGAAAATCATTTCATATATTAAGGGTATTGAATAATTAACCCCTTAAGGACGTGGATCCTTTTTTTTTCATTTTTGGATTTTCCACACTCCAAAAAATCAGAACCCCTTTATTCATCCATCGCCGCCGCTGTCGGAGGACTTGGTGGTTTTTGCGGGTCGGGTTGTATTTTTCAGTGATATTATTGAATGGACCGTATAATGTACTAAAAATGTTAAAAAAATTCTCAGTGGAGTGAAATGAGAAGAAAAACACAATATTGCCATCTTTGGTGGGAATCTTGTTTCTACGGCAGCAGAAATGACCCGATAACTTCATTCTGTGCGATTACAACGATTACTAATGGATATAGTGGGATATTTTTTTCTGTACTGCTTTTAAAAAATAAAAAATCTTTGGATAATAATTAGAGATGAGCAAACGTACTCGGGTGAAAAGATTCGGGGGGCGCCGGGGGGCGGGGGAGGCGTGTCGGAGCGGGGGGTAGCAGCGGGGAACAGGGGGGAGCCCTCTCTCTCTCTCTCTCCCCCCCCCACTCCCCACTCCAACCCTCCACTCACCCACGGCGCCCCCCGAATCTTTTCGCCCGAGTACAGAAGTACTCGAAAATCGCGGGGCTCGGGCGAAAAAGGGGCGTGGCCGAGTATGCTCGCTCATCTCTAATAATAATGTATTTTCTGCCGCCGTCTTCTGACCGCTGTAACTTTTTTAAACTTTTCCCTCAATATTGATGTGCGAGGGATCACTTTTTGATCACTTTTTATAAAAAAAATTTCTTGGAGACAAAGTGGGCAAAAAAAGCGCAATTCTGGCGTTGTGTAATTTTATTTCTGATGATGTTCACCGTGTGGGACAAACAATGTCTTACTCTGATAGATCAGACTTTAACAAACGCAGCAATAGCAAATATGCTTTTGTTTTTCTATTATTACTCAGGTGATACAGCCGTGTGTTGTGCGGCGCTATAAGCGTAAGGATTGGTTATCGAAAGTTGGGCTTTCAAAAAGTTTTAATGAATATCAGTCCTGGAATATACAAAGCTGCCACAGAAGTGAGCCCACCCGCCCTGCCCCGCCCCACCGTCTTATGAAAGCTGTCCAAAAGAAAATCTGTGCTCCCCACAGCAACCAATCACAGCGCAGCTTTAATTTTACCTCAGCAGTATAAGAAATGAAAGCTGCACTGTGATTGGTTGCTATTGGCAACAAAAATTACAGGGGAAGTCGGTGAGTTTTCAATTTTTAACTCCATCAGTATTTGTCGCCCGATGCTGAAGAACGCTCAGGCAAAATTTCACTCAAATCGGACCAGAACTGTGGATTACTATACGACACAAGATATGGAAAGGGGATTTTAATTTTTTATTATCTTTTATTCTTTTGAATAATTAATAAAAAATGTTTTCCTTGTTTTTATGTTTTTAGTCCCCATTGCGGACTTGAACTTACAATCATTTGAACGGTTATACAGTATAATATAATACCACAGTATTACATTTTCACGGGCAGTCTATAGAGGGGTGCCACAGGCCCCTTTTGATAGGTGATCATTAATGGCAGCTCTTGGGGCCTTCAGAAGGCCCTTGGCTGCCAAGGTAACCAAACAGAACCAATCGATCTCATCACGGGGGGCATTTGGGCCATTCAAATGCTGCTGTCAGAATTGGCCGTGGCATTTAAAGGGTTAAATGTCCCGATCAGCATGAGCGCTGATTGTGGCTGTTGCTAGTGGGTGTCGGCTGTCACAGACAGTCAGCACCCGTCTTGTATGGAGCAGGATCGGCTCATGATCCCACTCCATATAAACCTGCCCACCCAGGATGTAAATGTATGGCCCGGCGTGTTAAAGGGTTAAAAACTGGATGCAGGCCACGTATTAGTACGGGAATTATGGGACCCTTCGTTATGCCATATATTGTGGTAAAGCGTATTACGTAAGAAGCTTCTGTTTTGGCCACAGGTCGTCGGTGACCAGGTACGCCAAAGCGTAGAGTTCAAACTCCGGCGGATAATTGGCATATTGGAATGGGGACATCATATCACGAAATCCCCGAAGGGCTGGCCGTAGTGTAATGTCAGTACAAAGAGTGGTCACGTAGGTCAACGCAGAAGGACAACTCCACATGAAGACCGCCACATTGTGCAGACCAGAGGAGTGGTTGGAATCAGAGTCACCCTACAAATAGTTGTAAACCAATTGCGTTGCACTCTTGGACCCCCATGCGGTGGGCTCAGGTTACCCAATTTCACTGCCAGCAACAACTAACCTTGTGTACTTCGAGACACAGCTGGACTCATGAATGGAGAACAGTTGTGGTTAGTGACGAGTCCTGATTTTGTCTGGGGCAAAGCAATAATCGTCAATGTATCCGCTGGTGTTTTTGAGGAAGGGTCCACCCTGGTGTGATTTCAGAATGCCACACAGTTCCCACCCTGGAGTCATGAATCACTCTGCTCCCTGCTTTATCACCTCATCTCTCTCACCTGGAAATATCAGAGGAGACGGAGCTGGGAGAAGGATGATTCATGTAGCTACAAGACTATGGGGCTCAAAGGGGGTGCTGTTACTTTCTGGGATCACAAAGATCGGGGGCACAATTGTATAATGGGGGTATTATTATATTGTGGTGGGAAAAGGGGGCAGTAATACATTATGGGAACACAAAGGGGGCACTAGTACCTTATAATGATACAAAGGAGACACTATCAAACTATAAGGACAGAAAGGAGGCATCTATACCTTATGAGCTAGAAATGCTCACCTGTACCTTATGGACCACAAAGGGGGCACTTGTACCTTATGGACCACAAAGGGGGCACCTGTACCTTATGGATCACAAAGGGGGCACTTGTACCTTTAAAAACAAAAACAAAGGGGGCATCTGTACCTTACGGGGACACAAAGGGAGCAGCTATATCTTATGGAGTTATTATGACTGTAGGGCACAAAAGGGTTTGGAAGGAGCATTAAATGGTAAATTGGTATCAAGGAGGCACTGAAGAGAAGGGCACTAAAGGGGCAATGAGTGGCAATTCAGTAAAAGGAAGGGGGCTCCTGAACAGAAAAAAAAAATCTGCAACGCGTCCAATGTAGCTACACATATAGATGTAGCAAAGTTTAACTTGTGAGTGCTAACTTTCTGAAGAAGTGGATACAGTTGAAATTGGTGCTGCTGCCAGGGGGCTCAGTGCTGCCAGGGGTCCGGCACAGATCACCATTATACCTATGGTTAAAATCGCCCTGCTCCCACCGAGCATGGACCATTTATAGTACTGGTGTCTTCTTGTGCAGTAAAGAGACCTTTGGCCCCCCTTCAGTGTCAGGGCTCTGGTGCAACTGCCTCCTCTGCACCCCTACAGCTACACTTGTGGCTGCAAGCGACTGCTTGCTTAGATTCTGGTACTAAATAAGCATTTTGATGTAAACCTCTATGAAGGATCCCTCAGGAATCCACAGGTTTCCCCAATCGTGCGATCTTTTGCTTTTTGGGCCCCTTTATTGGGTACCCGTCACACTTACCCCACAGGCCAGCTGGATATATGCTGACAGACAGTATCACTCTTATTTATATCCAGGGGATGATTCAGGGAGCCGGAGACGTTGCCTGCCAACCCGGCACATGTTTGCAGAGACAGTGCGGTCAAGTGGTCAGGAGCTGAGCTGATGTTAATTAGCAACGAAATGAGGAATGAACTAGAATTATCCCTGAGACTAATCAATGGGAAAATCACTGCGAGCGGGCGGCTTAATGAAGTGCTATTCGCTGTTTATTTTGGTCCATTTTTTTCAATCTAGGGAAAAAAAATCGCTATTAATTAGAAAAATATGGATGAAATATTTCTCATCGGCACTCGCTGCCGTATCTATTCCAGCTCCTCCGGTTTTATCCAGCGATTGTTACACTCACTGCATGGAGTGGCTGTCATATCTGCCCCTCGGGACCCCCCGCATCTCCGTTTGTGGGACAATCAGAGGATGTACAGGCTCAGTATTTACATATGAATAGGATTTGATTCTGGTCCTCTTATAACCTAGAAAGAAATGGGTGGGGGAAGGGGGGATATTGGAGCCTGAGCTATTATCACAGGAGGTAACATAAGCACACAGCAAGATACTTCCAAGGCTTGGTGGTAAGTCATGCGTGATGCAGCTGGACACAATGGTGGAAGCATTTATGCAAACCTGGAATGTGGAATGCTCGGTGCCGGCTGGTATTAGCCATATCCACATTACGGATTGCTTTCACAGGTACTGGCTTTCATTAGGGAGAAGCAGCTGTAGATGGAGTCTTACTAGCAGTGCTCCATGGGAAAAAGTATGCAAATTAGCTCTTCTGCACTAGGAAGAATATTTTCTTGCTAGTGCAGAGTAGTGGCTGCCTCTACTAGGAGGAGAGAGTTTACTAGCAAGAGAGTTTTCTTCCTACTGGAAGACAGCTAATTTACAGGTCCTATTAGAATTTTGGAACTCGCCAAAATGACAGTATTTTTGAATCCTGTCACCTCCCCATTTTCAGGTCTCTTCAGAGATGCTCCATTGTGTTCAGGGCTCTGGATGGGCCACTCAAGGACATCCACAGAGTTGTACCCACTGCTGTGCTGTCTGGGCTGGGGTCTTAGGGTCAGTGTCTTGTTGGAAGGTGACCCTCCTGCCCAGTCGGAGGTCCTTGGTGCTCTGGATCAGGTTTTCATTATCTCTGCTTTGCTCCATTCAGTTTCCTGACCGGTCTTCCCTCCCCCAGCATGATGCACTACCTCCGGGCTTCACTGTAGGGATGGTATTGGGCAGGTGATGAGCGGCGCCCAATTTCCTCCAGAGAGAACACTTAGAGGATAAAGTTCCATCTTGGTGTCATCAGAGCAGAGAATCTTGCTTCTCACAGTTTGAGGGTCCTTTGGGGTCTTTTTATTAAATTCCAAGGGGCTTTCATATGTCTTACTGAGGAGGCTTCTTTATGGCCCCTCCACCATAAAGCCCAGATTGGTGGGCGGCTGCAGCGATGGTTGACCTTCTGGAAGTTTCTCCCATCTGCATACAGGGTCTTTGGAGCTCAGCTAGAGTGACCATTAGGTTCTTGGTCACCTCTCTTACCAAGGCCCTTCTGCCCCTTAGTGAGGTGGGTCAGCGGCTCTAGGAAGAGTCCTGGTTGTTCTTCCATGTAAGTATTATGGGGGCCGCTGGGCTCTTGGGAACTTACAGGGCAGCAAAAATGTTTTGTAGCTTCTCCAGATCTGAGCCTCCACACAATCCTGTCTCTGAGCTCTGCAGGCAGTTCTGTCCTTCTTATGGCTTGTGTTTGGCTCTGATATGCATTGTGAACAGTAACACCTTAAGGCTCATTTGCACGGGGTGAATGTCAAGCAAATGATGCCCCAAACTCGTTCCTGTATGTCCTCGCTCTTGTGCTCCGGCACGGGAGCTAGAAGCGCTGGCTCGCTCACAGAGCGGCCAGCAGGGGGGCAGGGAGGCTGCAGGAGATTTCTCTCCTCGTTCCCCCGCTCCTCTCTATTGATATAACATAGCAGCCGTTTAATACTGAACGGCTGCTTTTTATATTGAGCGATCATCGTCCATCGGTTATGCTGCATGTGGCGCTGGATGATGAGCTGATCGCTCAGTGTAAATAGCAGCTGTTCAGTACTCAACGGCCGCTATGTTATGTCAATAGAGAGGGGTGGGAAGCGAGGAGAGAAATCTCCTGCAGCCGCCCCGCTGTAAGCCAGCGAGATATCAACCGTGCAGCAGCGCCGCAGCGAGTATGTGTGGGGACGAGGGGCGGGCATCATTTGCCCAACACTCGTCCCATCTAAATGGGCCTTTATATAGGGGAGATGAGGGGTCATTTCTGTCCAATCAACTGAATTTCCCAGAGGTGACTCCAGTGAAGGTGCAGAAACAAAACAGCTCAAAGATAATCAAGAGAAATGGGAGGCCCCAGGGCAAAATATCAATTGTCATACTAAAGGGTGTGGATACTTATGTCAATTTTAAATAAATGTACACAGATTTCCCCGTTCTGTTGTCACTTTGTCATTATGGGGTCTTGAGTGCAGAATGAGGGGGAAAACTTTTTTTTTTTAATTACACAAGGTCAAACATAACAAAATGGAAAAAAGTAAAAGGGTCTGAAGATTTTCTGAGCCCGTTGTACGTAGTGACACTGCCAGGGTCGTTATGCCACCTGAATACGTTGGTGAACTTAGGGGTTAATAACGTATGCTTCCAACAAACCTGTGCTTGTGAGCCAATCTGATAGCTAGCAATCCTTCCAAAGGGATGGCCGCTAAGGGTCTTCCTTCCTTCTAATTTACTGTTTACTGCATCTTGTCATGTGAAGTTCATCTCAGAGACACTGAAAAGGATTACAGGAACTTGGGTGGGTGTTGCCTTTTGCTACTTATGAAAGTCTATGGAGAGGTGAGGGGGGAAGAAGAGGGGGCTACTAGAGGGATAGGGAAGAAGAGAGACTTACACACATGAGACTCACCCACAAGCTGCTGCAGCTTAGAGTAAGTGATTTACTGTCTCACAGTTAATAAAATCACATCTACACTGCTCAGTAATGCGATGGGAAGAAAGTAGTTGGATTGGGCTGTAATACAGTATGCAGATTTAAATACTTCTCTGGCTTATTCTCTTCCCACACATACTACTCTAGTCATTAGCATAGTCTTTGTATTGTCTTAAAATTTCAGCAAGAGGTAACAAGACCCAGAGACGCAGACCCATAGGCCACAATGCAAAATCTGTGACTGGGCCACCTCACCTAACATATGCCATTTGCAATGATGGTGATTTCTCAGGCCATGTTCCCACATATTCATCATTCCAGCTTTTTTTTCTGCTCCAGTGTTGCAATGAAATCCAAGAGGGAAACCTAAGCCAGAACTAATCCCAACATTTCCTATTAGACAGTTCATAGCATCCAGCGCCTCGGTTTTGATGCTCAATGCCTTCCTGCACCAGACAGAAAAATGTTGCATGCAGAATTTTTCAGCCCAACTATAGACACGGATCAGTGCGCAAAGTGAATTAAAATAGCATCCATTGCATTGGCTCCGGCGTGAAAGTACTGACGAGACACAAGACATGAATGAGGGCCTTTACGCCATCTAAGACATCATGTGCGAGGTGCAAGTACTACCTCTGCAACAACTTTAGTTACACCTCTGACAGGGCCTAAGTGTAAAGTGACCGGACACCCTGATTTAGGCAGTAGAGTCCCGCTTTGGGACCCTGTGTCCCACCTTCTCCAGGGTCCTAGGTGGGACAGCCATTTATCCCATTTTTTGAGAAGTCTTTCCCACTTTTATATCGCTTTTGGATGCGGCGTCACTATTAAAGTGATTAACAGCCGCAGTTCTGTAGGGGACACTATTACTACTGGGGCCACTGTGGGGGTCACTATTACTACAGAGGCCACTATGGATGTCAGGATTATTACAGAGGCCACTGTGGGGGTCACTAATACTACTGGGGCCACTGCGGGAGTCACTATTATTACAGAAGCCACTGCGGGAGTCACTATTATTACAGAAGCCACTATAGAGGTCAGGATTATTACAGAGGCCACTGTGGAGGTCACTATTATTACAGAAGCCACTATAGAGGTCAGGATTATTACAGAGGCCACTGTGGGGGTCACTATTATTGCAGAAGCCACTATAGAGGTCAGGATTATTACAGAGGCCACTGGGGGTCACTATTACTACTGGGACCACTGTGGGGGACACTATTGCTACTGGGGCCACTGTGGGGGTCACTATTATTACAGAGGCCATTGTGGTTGTCATGATTACTACGGGTGCCAATATAGGGGACACTATCACTACTGAGGCCACTGTGGAGGTCCCTATTACTACTGGGGCTGATATAGTGGTCACTATTACTACTAGGGCCAATATAGGGGACACTATTACTACTGGGGCTACTCTGCACATGGCAGCATACCTCTAGCTGACTTGAGGGTATGTTTACATGTGGTGGATATTCTGCGGAATGTCTCCAATGGAAATTTTCGCAGCAAATTCCGCAACAATTCTGCATCCAAAAACAATTTAGACTGGAAATCAGATGTGTAGCCGCAGCTGAATTTATACTATGCGGCGCTCCTCCTCACCTCTTCCATAGACTTCCCATTGTCAGCGCTCCCCGACTTCCAATTCCTTCCAATTCCCAGTGCCGCTAGTCAGGTGAGGCCACTACAGGCCGCTGAGAACCCTAAGCCGGGGAGCACTGACTGTGGGAAGCCTTTAGAGGAGGTGAGGGGAGCCCCGAGTAGTTCGAAATCAGCTGCGGATACACGGCTGATTTCCAGTCAAAATCCGCACCAATGAATTGAAATTTGCTTCCTGTCTTTTTTGAAACGGCCCTGTACTTTTTAGAATGATGGAGGTAAAATCATACGCTGTGATAAGCCCCGCACCCTGGCCACACACCCCTGTCCCACTTTGACCCTGGGAAAATCTGGTCATCTTACCCAAGTATATATGTAGGGACTGCTGGGGAGGTGTTCCTGAAGAGGATGCTCTTGCACCATTTCCCTGTGGATATGGCGAGTAGGAGAGACTGAACTCTGGAAGTCATCCTTACCCACTGCCACAGGCAAGCTGGGGCAAAGAGGCTCCCCTGGCACAGGCATCTGCCACCTGCTGGTCTGCCTCAGTCATAAAGCCAACTGGTATGGGTTCAATACTTACAATAAAGCAGAAATTTGTTTGGACTAATAAAGGGCATCTTTCCCCCTCCGGATGGATTTGGGGCACCAGCACACTTGTAATGTTGCAGAACAGAACAGGATACCCGTCGGTATAATAGTTGGCACACATGGTGGTCTCTCTCTATAATGCTTTTAGTGCCGGCTGTGGTGTTCTACCTTGTATGCCAAGGAAGAGGGGCAGAGACCGCTGGTACCAACCTAAACCTGAAATGCCATAGGTTACTTAATCCGGTTTCCGGTAGCTGGTGTCGCCAAACAAGAATGTGTTCTCCATTGGAGAACTGTTAGCTTAGTCTACTCTTGTCTGGAGAGCGTCTCTTACCAAATACCAAGATGGCACACATTTCCTCCCGGTTGGAGCCGGCAGCCTGGCTCCACCCCATTAAAGGGCTCAAGACACAACAACTAAAATAATAGAACGAACATACAGAATATTGTCAAATAGCAGGGTAATGGGACAATATTAAGTATCTCTCGCCCTTACATGTCTACTATGGATGAGATAGGATGAGACATTGTAACACAAGGCTGGTTCCACATGTATTTGGGTACATCACAATGAGCCTCTTGTAGACCCCACTCTTGGCTTGACAAGCAAAGGGCATGAGTTCCCCCACCCTTGATGCTGAGTAGACCCTATCATCTGCCTAATAATCTGCCTGGTACCAGCGCCCGCCCTGGTTACACACACTGAAACAAAGGCAATAACTCTTTGGACAAAAAAAAAAGCCTAATAATTCTCCGGCTCCATGATAAATACCGCAAAATGGTTTTACTGTGAATATTCATCACTGAACACCTATGATTAATAAATGAGGAATATTAAACATTTCAATGCAAGGACGAAAATGACCCGCAGCTAAAGAGAAAACAAATATGTTTCACTGCTGTGAAGCAGACGAGCATTCGGGAAAAAGGTCTTTTCTTGTCGAGAACAGACTCTACCGACGACTTACTAAGGAGCAATTAAAGGAAGCCCACCGTCACCGAGAGATGAAACGTGTTTTCAAGCCTGAGAGCCAAATGCCGTCCTCATATCATGTGATAATTGCTCAGAAGAACGCTACAACTCTTCACACAACAGTTTTTGCAGCATCGTCAGGCTCATTTTATGGCTCCTTCTCTACAAGGAAAACAAAAAGCCATTGGGGAGCGCCATCAATTAAGAATTAGATGGAGGAAACATGGGAGGTTAAGCGACACTTTTATTAATTAGCTAGTGCTCGTATTAAGTGGTACAGAAGGAACAAGATCTGAAGTGTCTTCAAGTAAAAGAAGATTGAAGTGGAGCGGCCATTGTTCTACGTAAGTATCGCCTTTAAATCGAGAGTGGTCGTCTGTTTCCGTAAATGTGCTCATACACCTACAATAGCTAATGGCCAAACAAGAACTACTTCTCCCGACCCCCCCATACATATGAAAGCTCAGTTCAGCTGAGCATTCATGTCTTTTTAATGGGCAGGAGTACAAAGTCGTTAGCAGACATCTCTGGAGGAGGCTTATCCCCATAGAGGGCAAAAGGTTTGGCCATTGATACCACACAGGGCGCCATCTAGTGTAAGACCGTGCCTGTTCGGTTTCACGTTAGATGGCGGCTTGTATGTTATTAGTATGGTAGGGGCCTTCTGGATAAGTGTTGGTTGTGGGGAAACACCTTGAAGACATGAGCCAAGGTCTTCATACACAGTGGAATAAAGGGGTTGTGCCAAGTTATACAGCTATCACCTGTCCACAGGATAAGGGATAATGCTATGATCGATGGAGGTCTGATGGATGGGACTTCTTCAATCCAGGGAATGACAATCCTCAAAGTCCATACATGAATGGAATGGAGGTTGCCCATGTACGCTGCTATTACATTTGTATCAATGGGATTATCATAAATGGCCAAGTACAACTGCTTGGCAATTTTAAGCACTCCTGCTGAAATGAATGGAGCGGTGGCGTACATGCCCGACCTCCACTCCGCTAATGTGGAGACTTTCGGGATCCTAGTTTCCAGGATCGCTGGGGTTTCGAAAGGTCAGACCCCCACTGATCATAAAGTTATCCCCCATCCTATGGATAGCTTTATAACTTCATACAACCCCTTTAATGTGAGGCTGACTATGTGATGGGTATAAGAGTGTCCCAACTCTCCTCCAACAGATGATGCCTGGGGAAAGAAGGAATGAGAATGTTGAGTTTGACATCCCGAACTTTTTGTTCTCAGGAAAGATAAGCAACTGTCAAAGGTGTCCGGCAGTGGCTCATTCCCATTTTAGAACACCAAGCATGATTGTCTATAGGGCGGGGCTCAGGATGAATAACCGTCAGTCGAACAAGCATTCAGCCAGCCGTTATTAAAGGGGTTGTACCACAATTGCAAGTTATCCCCCATCAACAGGATATCCACAGAATAGGGCATAACTGGTCTCACCCATGCGACCCCCACTAATCTTGCAAATAGAGGTCCTGTGTCCCCCATCCTCCGCACTGCAGTTACTGCACCCCCCGCAGTGAGGAGAAGACTGAATGGAGCGCCGGTCGCACAAATGCACCAGCGCTCAATTTACTTTAAATGGGACCCGTTCGGGTATTTCCATCAGCTCCATTGAAATAAATGGAGTGCTGACTGCACATGCTTGGCCAGCATTCCCTTCATGCTGACATCACTGCAGGGGGAGAAGCGACCCTCGAAGTGACAGACAGAGGGGCACACGGGACCCCCACCAGTCGGCCAGTTATCACTTATCCTGTGGATAGGGAATAACTTGTAACTGTGGTACAACCACTTTAAAGATGTGTGGGTACCTTTAGGTGGCTACCAGGGTTCCCTTTGTCTAAAATTGCATCACAAGGTTCTTGCCAACCATGGTCAGATAACTAACACACAAGTGCATGGAGCTGAGCTGCAATACCACCCACAGCCACTGAACAAGAGTGGCGCTGTTTCTGAAAAAAACAGCCATGTCTTTTACATCTCCACCCTCTTAAGGATGTGACTCTAAGCGAAGTCTGGACCAAACCATATAAAAAGGCTGAATATCCTTTTGACTCTAGTATAGTGAAGAAGTGGATGTTGTGGATTTTCCCTGCTGGCTGGCGCTGATAACAATTGAGTTATTGGCGATATAGATCCCCGACCGTGTAAAGGGTGTGTATTTGGCTTGGAAGAAGACAGAGATTGAATTCACAAATCATAACTCACCGAAATAGCTAGTAAAGATCAAGGGGCGGATCAATATCAATTACACCGCATTGAAAATGCTAAATTAATATGTGGGACTTGCCAGCTCTATTGGAATTTTTGGTATTAATTGTGAACTGATGGATTTAATTACATTTTGATGTTTTTGGGTGCCGATATTGATGGACTGCCTGGTGAAATATGTGTTTACAATTGGTCGGGACTCAATATTTCATGGTGATCAAATTCCTCTGCCGAACAGAACGGAGAACCTGCGAATCCGCGTCCTACTGCGATGTTATGGATAATAGAAGGCATCATGGAATCACATTTGTATCCAATGGAGATACAAAATAAGTTATCACTCAAAAAGGTCTTAAAGGGGAGGTGGAATCAGAAAATCACATCTTATAGACAGCAAGATTTCATGCTAAATATATTTTTTACATTTTTTCATATATTGATTTCGTTTTTTTTAAATTTTCAATATCACAACATATAAACTCCTGCAGTCCTCACACTGACCATGAAGCCTAATAACAATCAGACACTTCCTGTTCTGTAGGGAAAACTTCTCAGCTGTCATCTAATTGTCATCACAGGCAGGATTACACTGAGGGGCGATACCTATATATAGATAACACAGGGTCCACCATTCACAATAGTCACAGCTCACCTCCTCCCTGTACAGACAGGATTACACTGAGAGGTGATACCAATATATAGATAACACAGGGTCCACCATTCACAATAGTCACAGCTCACCTCCTCCCCTCCCTGTACAGACAGGATTACACTGAGAGGTGACACCTATATATAGATAACACAGGGTCCACCATTCGCAATAGGTGTTGTCACAGCTCACCTCCTCCCCTCCCTGCACGCTGACCACTAGGACTCATAATAGTTTAACACTTACTGTTCTGTAGAGAAAACTTCTCAGCCATTATTTCATTATCATCACAGGCAGGATTACACTGATAGGAGACACCTATATGTAGTTAAAGCAGGAGCCACCATTCACAATAGGTGTTGTCACAGCTCACCTCCTCCCACTCACTGCGCACTTCTGCTCTATTCATTTCAATGGCGCTGATGGAAATCAGTGAGTCCAGGTGTTCTGCTATCTCCAACAGTCCCATTGAAAATGAATGAAATGGCGCCATGCATGCAAGAACGCCATCCAATCTTCTCCTCGCTGTCTGTGTACATGGGGGGGGGGGGAGAGGGAGGGGTGCAGCGCGCCTGCAATGATGAGAAGAGAGATATGGGACCCCGTCCTTGGGTTCAGTGTATCCGCAGTGAGACCCCTCCCCCACTGCTCAGATTTTTAACCCCGATCACACTGACACAACTACAAGCGGTCTCCATGAAGTGAGTAGTGAGCTTATACAATGTGATCAAAATGTAACAAAGAGCCTCACGTTTATAAACATTGCTGAGAGGCGCCAGATGCGGGTATAATCTGGGATGGCGCCCGTGCCTCCTCTGCTTTCTACAGCTTTGCTGCCTTTTTGAAGCTTAACCACCCAAAGTTCCCAAACATATATGCCGCTCGTATTCGCCAACGCCGACTGTCACGGAACAGGTGCAGGTTGGTGGTAATTAGCATAGCTCAGTGTCACAAGAACATATGCACACGCTTCCTCATCTGTCATCACAGCAATCCCTGCACAAAGAGGATCATACATTCACATACACACTACTGATCCATCAACGGCGCACGGAATAACCGCGGCTAGTGCGAGCTCCGCCTCCAGGAGTACATGTCCCATCACTGCTCTGTACTGTATGCCGCCTGTAAACAGATCCAACCTGCACATTCTTCACTCGATACCGTATGTGATTGGTATCCACCGGGCGAGACCCTTTCTCCATCCTCCAGTCAAAGTGGCATAGCATCGATGCCCACGCGCTCCCAGTTGTGATAGAGAGGACCAGCGTGGACCAGCATTGACCAGCGTGGACCGCAGACACGGGTCGGCACATGCGCTTTATGTTATCAACTACCAATCAGTGCGTCACACTATTTATATAGCCAATCTCGACTGTAGGGCTATGTAAATAGCGTAGGAGCGCTGCGAGGTGCAGCATCTGGAAGGCCTCTTATCGACGGCCGTGACAGAATACCGCTAGCGATATTCCGCAGCGGGGGAGCAAGGGGGAGAGCAGTCAGGTCTCCGCACTGAGCCTATCTGACAGATAGGCTCATCACGGAGAAGCGTGCATGCCGCGATTTGAATCCCACGAGTGGAGAGTCGCTATGATTCTCCGCTCATCGACATCGGGGCTCCGCTTTCCATTGCAACGCTATGGACAGCACTCACTGCATTACCCGCGGTCGGATCATCGCTGCGGTCGGATAACCCATGGACAGGAGCTCCTCCCTGAGGGCTCGCACCTACTTGCGTTTTTTTAATGCGATTGTCAATGGGACTTTCTAATGTTAAAAACGCATCGCACAAAAATCGCAAAACACAAACTTGCAATTAGTTTTTTTTAACATTAGAGAGTCCCAATGACAATCGTGTTTAAAAAACGCAGCGATATCGCAGAGTTAAAAAAACGGAAGTCGGTAGGAGCGCTAAGTCAGTGAATGGTAGAAGGATGGTCTATATGTATGCGGGCACCCGGAGTCGTCACTACAACACTCATCTATATAGTGCAAGGTATTAGTCAATTAAACAGTTATGTTCTCTTTAAAACTATGTATACAGTTCATTAACCCTTTCCAGTACACCGTAACGCAGGTACGCAGAGCAGCCTCTGACATGTCATTTTAAAAAAATGCTAATTAAATCGTCATTTAAGTTCCTTTTTATGTGCTTCTGTTGAAAGATTGCAAAGAATCCACAATGCGCTTTTCCATAATAAATAAGAGCGGGGGATGTGCGGGCGGCAGGGAAAGTGGGATGGAAAGGGTGAAGATGGGCATGGCACTTTAATCATATATGTGTGAAATGGACTTGGTGATTGGAAGAAGCATCAAGTGTCAATCAGTGGGCAGACGAGACTCCTGATCAGCCCCCGAGCTCTATACTCATGGGAGGAGTCCATAAATAGCCCCGCCCAGTGCTAGAAAGTGCAGAGTGTTAGTAAGTAGGGGGAAAGCAATTCTAAGAGATAGAGCGCAGGTAGAAACACGAAGAGTAAGTAATAGTGCCGTGGGAAGGAAAGGCGTAAAGAACAAGGAAGATTAAAATAAGGAAAGCTAGAGAGAGAAAGAAAAGAAGATTAAAGAAAAAGTAAGCAGAACGGCCAAAGACCCGGCCATTCCCCACACCTGCGATATGATGCATTATATTAAGAATGGTATCTCCAGTGCCGGATACAAGGCATTATTCTCTGGATTGTTGTGGATGGGAACTGGATGTAACCTTGTTTTACTGAGAAATACAAATAAAAATGAGTTTTGCCCTCCCCGACTCCTGGAGCTCCTTCCCACTAGGGAACACCAGCACTACAGGGACTATAACTCCCATCATCCATAAACTTTGCAACATGACCGGGTGGAGGTGCAACTACCAAGCTGCCCCTGGCTCTGGCCAACTACAAACTGGCATTAGAAACTACTACCACCATCATCCCCTGTTAATTGTAGCATATAAGCCCTAGCCTGCCTTTTCAGAATTTTTGGGGTGGCATGAAATATAAGCCCTGCCCTGAAAATATGCCCTATTTACATTACCTAAAAAAAAATGAAAAAGGAATTCATTACCCAGCAGGCTCAGTGTGGGTCCCTCCCGCTGCTCTACAGAGCCCCGACTCGGTTCCCGCAGTCCTTGGCCATACACACAAGATCACTTCCTGGTTATGGGATTCATAAACCCCGCCTCTTGAAAGCAATGGCTGTGATTGGTTCTTTGAGCATTGCATTGATCGGCTGAGCAGCGCTCGAAGAACCAATCACAGCCATCAAATCTTACCTATGGCTAAGCCAATTAATAAATCCCGCCTCCAAGACATAATGGCTATGATTGGTTCTTCAAGCATTGTGGCTCAGCAAATCCATGCAGCGCTCAAAGAACCAATTACAGCCATCGCTTTGTGGAGGCAGGATTTATGAATCCCATAACCAGGAAGTGATCTAGTGTGGCTGGCCTTGGACTGTGGGAACCGCATCGGGGCTCTGGAGAGCAGCGACAGGAACCTGGAGCAAGCCTGCTGGGTAAGTAAAATAAGCATCCCCTGAAAATAAGCCCTGGTGCCTCTTTTGAGGCAAAAATTAATATAAGACAGTGTCTTATTTTCGGGGAAACACGGTATATTAGTCACCATGAACCCAAGCTGATCCCCAAGTGCACTTCCTCTGGATTGTTAAAGGGGTTGTGCCAGAATCAAAAGTCTGATATGTGGGAGACTCACAGCTGAGACCCCCACCAATCATGAGAATGGGGGTCCTGTGTCTTGTTTTTTTCATCACTGGGGGTTCGCTTCTTCCACCTCTAGTGACGTCAGATTGACTGGAGTGATGACTGCGCAGGAGCTGCTGCTGCTCCATTAATTTCAATGGGGCTGTTGGAAATAGCTTAGAAATCTGGGAAATACTCTTGTGAGAATCGGCCCTTAAAGGGGTTTTCTGCTCTTTTTCCAACTGATGACCTATCCTCTGGCAGTCCTCTGGATAAGCCATCAGTAGTTGATGGATAGTGGTCCACCACTTGGGACACCGTCCATCAACTGGAGGCGGGCTGGATATCATCATCAGCGGACGATGAGGAAGTGGGGGGGGGTGCCGGCTTCATTCCCTTTGAAATCTTTGGGAGCGCCGCACTGCTACTCCACTTCCTGCTCTGTTACTGACATCCTGTACTGGGCAGGAAGTGGAAGAGCAGCGCTCCCATGATTTCAATGGGAGTGAAGCCGGTGCCCCCACTTCCTCCCTTGTCCACTGATGACAACACCCAGGCCACTACATTGGACAGAAGGTTGGAGGATCAGCTGATGAATATGGGTCCCGATCGGTGGACCCCATCAACGACTGATGGCCAATCCAGCGGACTGCCACAGGATTGATCAAGCATGAAAAAGGCATTCTGTTCTGCTGAAACTGTGATTTTACTGACTACTCTGAATAAAGCAGCGTACCTGAAGTCCTGCGTTGCGGCCTCGCGATGCCGTGACCTTCTATCACTTTTTCTGCCCTGCTTGCTTTTTACTTTTAAGATTAAAGAAATTCTAGAAAAAAATGGACCTCTACCCAAAAATGTTTCTCACATCAAAGTGAAATGTTCCTTTGCAGCGTCCGATACAATGTATCTCAGGAAGAGGGAACAATCCGCAGCGGTGGAAATCAGGAAACATTGTAGCGTCTTCTTGTTCCAGGCCGTTCTGTCTCAGCTGTCACCACACCCCTCCGTACCGCCACACACCAAGGAAGATCTGAGCTGGGAAGAAATCACATGAGCTCCCCACAACTAGTTTTTACACTTAATCCAGCCCTTAATGATCAAGAGATATCAGAAAAGTGTCAGAGCAGATAATCCGGGTTATCCTTAGCAATTCAGAGGTGCTTTTCTAGCCGACAGCAAATCTGGAGGTTTTAGCCGCGGCGAACTGATACCGCAGATCTGAAACTCAAATATCAATACTGACTTGTAGGCTCTTTGAGAAGTATTTCTGCCGCGGTTATAATAAAAAGGCGCTCAATTTGTAACCGTATTCCTGATTCCAGGTGATTTCAGTTTTGTTCCTATCTATTTTGTGGCTTCCTTTCATAGCGGAAACCACACAGCTCACCTATACAAAGCTCACCTGTACACAGCTCATCTATAAACAGCACATCTATACATAGCTCACCTATACATAGATCACTTATACATAGCTCACCTAAACATAGCTCACATAACCACAGCTCACCTATACATACCTCACTTATATACAGCTCACCTATACATAGCTCATCTATAAACAGCACATCTATACACAGCTCACCTACACATAGATCACTTATACACAGCTTACCTATACATAGCTCCCCTATACATAGCTCATCTATAAACAGCACATCTATACATAGCTCACCTAAACATAGCTCACATAACCACCGCTCACCTATACATAGATCACTTATACACAGCTCACCTGTACACAGCTCACCTATAAACAGCACATCTATACATAGCTCACTTAACCACAGCTCCCCTATACATAGATCACTTATACACAGCTCACCTATAAACAGCACATCTATACATAGCTCACCTAAACATAGCTCACTTAACCACAGCTCCCCTATACATATATCACTTATACACAGATTATCTATACATAGCTCACCTATACAAAGCTCACCTGTACACAGCTCACCTATAAACAGCACATCTATACATAGCTCACCTCAACATAGCTCACATAACCACAGCTCACCTATACATACCTCACTTATATACAGCTCCCCTATACATAGATCACTTATACACAGCTCACCTATACACAGCTCACCTATACATAGCTCACCTATACACAGCTCCCCTATATACAGCTCACCTATACACAGCTAACCTATACACAGCTCCCCTATACATAGCTCCCCTATACATAACTCACCTATACACAGCTAACCTATACACAGCTCCCCTATACATAACTCACCTATACACAGCTCCCCTATACATAGCTCGCCTATACATAACTCATCTATACACAGCTCCCCTATACATAGCTCCCCTATACACAGCTCACCACTTTTCATCAGATCAGTGTCACCCTATAAAGTACCACAATAGTTATTTATGGCTTTTCCGCAATATTGGGCGACCTCCATTCTTAGTAGAGGTATGATGGGATCTATCACAGGTTTATGGCTCATCCACGCCTGCACACAGTCACATTGTATCCTACATCTAGATAAGAGACGTTTGATAATGTTACTTAGGCTTCATTACCGACCGGGTTGGTTGCTCAGTGTCACCTCAGCCATTGACAGTTAACAATTAACCCTTACATCTATTATATTTTTTAATAATGATTAGAGATGAGCGAACGCGTTCGTCCGAACTTGATATTCGTGCGAATATTAGGGTGTTCGGGATGTTCGTTATTCGTAACGAACACCATGCGGTGTTTGGGTTACTTTCACTTCCTTCCCTGAGACGTTAGCGTGCTTTTCTGGCCAATTGAAAGACAGGGAAGGCATTACAACTTCCCCCTGTGACGTTTAAGCCCTATACCACCCCCCTGCTGTGAGTGGCTGGCGAGATCAGGTGTTCGCCTAATATAAAAGTCGGCCCCTCCCGCGGCTCGCCTCAGATGCGGTGTGAGTTAGATGAGGGACAGTGCTGTTTATACCGGAGCTGCTGTAGGGAAAGAATTGGTAGTTAGTGTAGGCTTCAAGACCCCCCAAAGGTCCTTATTAGGGCCACTGATAGCTGTGTGTTGGCTGCTGTTAGCAGTGGGATTTTTTTTTTTCTCAAAATCGCCTCTGCAGACCGTTGCACCCGGCATTAGGGACAGAAGTGCTGCATAGGCAGGGAGAGTGTTAGGAGTGAGTGTAGCCTTCAAGAACCTCAACGGTCCTTTCTAGGGCCATATTTATCCGTGTGCAGTACTGTCCAGGCTGCTGTTAGCTGTGCTGCATTTTTTTTGGGCTTCTCAAAATCGCCTCTGCAGAGCATTCCACCCTCCATTGATACTGCAGGGAAAGAATTGTATAGGCAGGGCCACAACACAGTTATTATTCATAGAATATACGCAGTGCTGCCTGTTGGTGGGAAAAAACTGAAAACAAATCTATTTGTCCAGCCTGTGTCCGTCCTTACGCCTGTGGAGACGTGTGAGCTGCGTGAAAAACATTGCTAAATCATACGCACCCAGCTACGCTTTACTGCTGGGTTCGCCATTTGCTTTCCTTAATTGGGAAAAAAAATACCTGCTCTCCAAGAGTTATAATAACTCTGCTACCCTCACGTTCTGTGACACATAAGCAGGGACACAGCACAGTTATTAAACTTCGCAGGTTCATTGAATATACGCAGTGCTGCCTGTTGGTGGGAAAAAACTGAAAAGAAATCTATTTGTCCAGCCTGTGTCCGTCCTTACGCCTGTGGAGACGTGTGAGCTGCGTGAAAAACATTGCTAAATCATACGCAGCCAGCTACGCTTTACTGCTGGGTTCGCCATTTGCTTTCCTTAATTGGGAAAAAAAATACCTGCTCTGCCACAGTTAATAACTCTGCTACCCTCACGTTCTGTGACACATAAGCAGGGACACAGCACAGTTATTAAACTTCTCAGGTTCATTGAATATACGCAGTGCTGCCTGTTGGTGGGAAAAAACTGAAAACAAATCTATTTGTCCAGCCTCTGTCCGTCCTTACGCCTGTGGAGACGTGTGAGCTGCGTGAAAAACATTGCTAAATCATACGCAGCCAGCTACGCTTTACTGCTGGGTTCGCCATTTGCTTTCCTTAATTGGGAAAAAAAATACCTGCTCTGCCACAGTTAATAACTCTGCTACCCTCACGTTCTGTGACACATAAGCAGGGACACAGCACAGTTATTAAACTTCTCAGGTTCATTGAATATACGCAGTGCTGCCTGTTGGTGGGAAAAATCTGAAAAGAAATCTATTTGTCCAGCCTGTGTCCGTCCTTACGCCTGTGGAGACGTGTGAGCTGCGTGAAAAACATTGCTAAATCATACGCAGCCAGCTACGCTTTACTGCTGGCTTCGCCATTTGCTTTCCTTAATTGGGAAAAAAAATACCTGCTCTCCAAGAGTTATAATAACTCTGCTACCCTCACGTTCTGTGACACATAAGCAGGGACACAGCACAGTTATTAAACTTCTCAGGTTCATTGAATATACGCAGTGCTGCCTGTTGGTGGGAAAAATCTGAAAAGAAATCTATTTGTCCAGCCTGTGTCCGTCCTTACGCCTGTGGAGACGTGTGAGCTGCGTGAAAAACATTGCTAAATCATACGCACCCAGCTACGCTTTACTGCTGGCTTCGCCATTTGCTTTCCTTAATTGGGAAAAAAAAATACCTGCTCTCCAAGAGTTATAATAACTCTGCTACCCTCACGTTCTGTGACACATAAGCAGGGACACAGCACAGTTATTAAACTTAGATAATTCATTCACTAGAGGCAGTGGGGCCTTTCGTTTTCCAAAAAGGGCAAAAATTATATTTGGCCTGCAGTCTTGCGCCAATTTATTTCCTGCCTGGGAAATCTAATCACTGGTAATACAGCATGCTGAGGGGTAGGGGTAAGCCTAGAGGACGTGGACGTGGACGTGGCCGAGGACGCGGAGGGCCAAGTGAGGGTGTGGGCACAGGCCAAGCTCCTGATCCAGGTGTGTCGCAGCTGTCTGCTGCGCGATTAGGAGAGAGGCACGTTTCTGGCGTCCCCACATTCATCGCCCAATTAATGGGTCCACGCGGGAGACGGTTATTAGAAAATGAGCAGTGTGAGCAGGTCCTGTCCTGGATGGCAGAAAGTGCTTCGAGCAACCTATCGTCTACCCGCAGTTCTGCGCCGTCCACTGCTGCCAATCCGAATCCTCTGTCTGCTGCTCCTCCTTCCTCCCAGCCTCCTCACTCCACTACAATGACACCTGCTCAGGAGCGGGAACACTCCCAGGAACTGTTCTCGGGCCCCTGCTTAGATTGGGCAGCAGCGGTTCCTCTCCCACCAGAGGAGTTTATCGTCACTGATGCCCAACCATTCGAAAGTTCCCGGGGTCCGGGGGAAGAGGCTGGGGACTTCCGCCAACTGTCTCAACAACTTTCTGTGGGTGAGGAGGACGATGACGATCAGACACAGTTGTCTTGCAGTGAGGTAGTAGTAAGGGCAGTAAGTCCCAGGGAGCAGCGCACAGAGGATTCGGAGGAAGAGCAGCAGGACGATGAGGTGACTGACCCCACCTGGTGTGCAACGCTTACTCAGGAGGACAGGTCTTCAGAGGGGGAGTCAAGGGCATCAGCAGGGCAGGTTGCAAGAGGCAGTGCAGTGGCCAGGGGTAGAGGCAGGGCCAGACCGAATAATCCACCAAGTGTTTCCCAAAGCGCCCCCTCGCGCCATGCCACCCTGCGGAGGCCGAGGTGCTCTAAGGTCTGGCAGTTTTTCACAGAGACGCCTGACGACCGACGAACAGTGGTGTGCAACCTTTGTCGCGCAAAGCTCAGCCGGGGAGCCAACACCAACAGCCTCACCACCACCACCATGCGCAGACATATGATGGCCAAGCACCCCGCAAGGTGGGACAAAGGCCGTTCACCGCCTCCGGTTTGCACCCCTGCCTCTCCCCCTGTGCCCCAACCTGCCACTGAGATGCAACCCCCCTCTCAGGACACAGGCACTACCGCCTCATGGCCTGCACCCACACCCTCATCTCCGCTGTCCTCGGCCCCATCCAGCAGTGTAGTTCAGCGCACCGTTCAGCCGTCGCTTGCGCAAGTGTTCGAGCGCAAGCGCAAGTACGCCGCCACGCACCCGCACGCTCAAACGTTAACCGTCCGCATCGCAAAATTCATCAGCCTTGAGATGCTGCCGTATAGGGTTGTGGAAACGGAGTCCTTCAAAAGTATCATGGAGGCGGCGGCCCCGCGCTACTCAGTTCCCAGTCGCCACTACTTTTCCCGATGTGCCGTCCCAGCCCTGCACGACCACGTCTCCCGCAACATTGTGCGCGCCCTCACCAACGCGGTTACTGCCACGGTCCACTTAACTACGGACACGTGGACAAGCACAGGCGGGCAGGGCCACTACATCTCCCTGACGGCACATTGGGTGAATTTAGTGGAGGCTGGGACAGAGTCAGAGCCTGGGACCGCTCACGTCCTACCCACCCCCAGAATTGCGGGCCCCAGCTCGGTGGTGGTATCTGCGGAGGTGTATGCTTCCTCCACTAAAGCACCCTCCTCCTCCTCCTCCTCCTCTGTCTCACAATCAAGATGTGTTAGCAGCAGCATGTCGCCAGCAGTCGGTGTCGCGCGGTGTGGCAGCACAGCGGTGGGCAAGCGTCAGCAGGCCGTGCTGAAACTACTCAGCTTAGGCGATAAGAGGCACACGGCCCACGAACTGCTGCAGGGTCTGACACAGCAGACCGACCGCTGGCTTGCGCCGCTGAGCCTCCAACCGGGCATGGTCGTGTGTGACAACGGCCGTAACCTGGTGGCGGCTCTGCAGCTCGGCAGCCTCACGCACGTGCCATGCCTGGCCCACGTCTTTAATTTGGTGGTTCAGCGGTTTCTGAAAAGCTACCCACGCTTGTCAGACCTGCTCGTAAAGGCGCGCCGGCTCTGCGCACATTTCCGCAAGTCCCACACGGACGCTGCCACCCTGCGCACCCTGCAACATCACTTTAAGCTGCCAGTGCACCGACTGCTGTGCGACGTGCCCACACGGTGGAACTCTACGCTCCACATGTTGGCCAGGCTCTATGAACAGCGTAGAGCTATAGTGGAATACCAACTCCAACATGGGCAGCGCAGTGGGAGTCAGCCTCCTCAATTCCTTTCAGAAGAGTGGGCCTGGTTGGCAGACATCTGCCATGTCCTTGGTAATTTTGAGGAGTCTACCCAGGTGGTGAGCGGCGATGCTACAATCATTAGCGTCACCATTCCTCTGCTATGCATCTTGAGAAATTCCCTGCAAACCATAAAGGCAGCTGCTTTGCGCTCGGAAACGGGGGCGGGGGAAGACAGTATGCCGCTGGATAGTCAGGGCACCCTCCTGTCTATTTCTCAGCGCGTACAGGAGGAGGAGGAGGAGCATGAGGAGGATGAGGAGGAGGGGGAAGAGACAGCTTGGCCCGCTGCTGACGGTACACCGGCTGATTGCCTGTCATCCTTTCAGCGTGTATGGCCTGAGGAGGAGGAGGAGGAGGAGGAGGAGGATCCTGATAGTGATCTTCCTAGTGAAGACAGCCATGTGTTGCGTACAGGTACCCTGGCACACATGGCTGACTTCATGTTAGGATGCCTTTCTCGTGACCCTCGCGTTGCACGCATTCTGGCCACTACGGATTACTGGGTGTACACACTGCTCGATCCACGGTATAAGGAGAACCTGCCCACTCTGATTCCCGAAGAGGAAAGGGGTTCGAGAGTGTTGCTATACCACAGGACCCTTGCGGACAAGCTGATGGTAAAATTCCCAGCCGACAGCGCTAGTGGCAGAAGGCGCAGTTCCGAGGGCCATGTTGCAGGGGATGTGCGTAGATCGAGCAGCATGTACATCCCAGGCAGTGCAACAGTCTTTAAGGGCCTGGCCAGCTTTATGGCTCCCCACCAAGACTGTGTCACCGCTCCCCAGTCACGGCTGAGTCGGCGGGAGCACTGCAAAAGGATGGTGAGGGAGTACGTAGCGGATCGCACGACCATCCTTGGTGACGCCTCTGCCCCCTACAACTACTGGGTGTCGAAGCTGGACACGTGGCCTGAACTAGCCCTGTATGCCCTTGAGGTGCTTGCTTGTCCTGCGGCTAGCGTGTTGTCGGAGAGGGTGTTTAGTGCGGCTGGGGGAATCATCACCGATAAGCGTAGCCGCTTGTCAACCGACAGTGCCGACAGGCTAACACTCATCAAGATGAACAAAGGCTGGATTTCGCCAGACTTCTGTTCTCCACCAGCGGACAGCAGCGATACGTAAGCAATACGTAGGCTGCACCCGCGGATGGAAGCTACGTTCTCTCTCACCATCCAAAACGGGGACATTTGTGCTTCATCAATCTGTGTCTAATATTCCTCCTCCTCCTCCTCCTGCTCCTCCTCCTGAAACCTCACGTAATCACGCTGAACGGGCAATTTTTCTTAGGGCCACAAGGCTCACTCAAATAATTTTTCAGAACAATTTTTATAAGTTTCAATTAGCTTAAAAGCGTTGGAACTTTAACTTGAACCAATTTTTCGTTACACTGGGCTGCCTCCAGGCCTAGTTACCACTTAAGCCACATTAACCAAAGCGATTCACCTGCCATCTTGGTTGGGCATGGCCAATTTTTACTGAGGTACATTAGTACTGTTGGTACACCAATTTTTTGGGGCCCTCACCTACAGTGTAATCATAGTAATTTCTATGTTCTTCGCCTGCACTCATGGTACAGAAAGGTGTGTGGGGTTGGCCTACAGTTTAGCTACATAAATGTCACTTGTGCCTTGGCTATACTAAGGCTACTGAAATGGAACGAAGACTGCGCTCCCGCTATACTGCTGCTTCAGAATTGTTACTGGGGCCTGTCTTGAGTGCTACTATTGCTTACATGGAACGAAGACTGCGCTCCCGCTATACTGCTGCTTCAGAATTGTTACTGGGGCCTGTCTTGAGTGCTACTATTGCTTACATGGAACGAAGACTGCGCTCCCGCTATACTGCTGCTTCAGAATTGTTACTGGGGCCTGTCTTGAGTGCTACTATTGCTTACATGGAACGAAGACTGCGCTCCCGCTATACTGCTGCTTCAGAATTGTTACTGGGGCCTGTCTTGAGTGCTACTATTGCTTACATGGAACGAAGACTGCGCTCCCGCTATACTGCTGCTTCAGAATTGTTACTGGGGCCTGTCTTGAGTGCTACTATTGCTTACATGGAACGAAGACTGCGCTCCCGCTATACTGCTGCTTCAGAATTGTTACTGGGGCCTGTCTTGAGTGCTACTATTGCTTACATGGAACGGACACGTGGAGAGGACACGTAGTGCCTCAAAAACATCCCCCTCCTCCTCCAACAGGGAAAACATTGTTGGCAAATGCCTTTGCATTGGTTCGTCTGGCGGCAGTCCAAGAATTTCACCTTTACCGACACTACAAGAGAGCCCCCCCACCATCCCCCCGCCACGGCCCACTTAATCCTGGCCACATTCCGAAAACCAACAAAATACAACCGTGGTACTAGGTCCGCAGTCACCACCACATTACCACCAACGCGGTTACTGTTAAGGTGCATATAACCAGTCTGACTGGGGCATGCAGACACCTTGACAGAATGAATAGTGTGTGGCACATAGGTTCCCCATTGCTATGCCCACGTGTGCAGCTCCTGATGGCGGTGGCACAGGATTGTATTTCTCATTGCTTCTGTACAGCATTGTGGGCTATCGCCCCGCCCCTATTAAAGAGGGTCGCTACCTAGCCGTGCCAACCCTGTGCAGTGTGTGCCTGCGGTCCCTCGTCGTGGCAGACGCACTTCTAAATAGACATGAGGGTGGTGTGGCATGAGGGCAGCTGAAGGCTGCGCAGGGACAGTTTGGTGTGCGCTGTGGGGGGGAGGGGGTGCGGTTGGGCAGCATGTAACTCAGGAGAAGTGGCAGTGGAGTGTCATGCAGGCAGTGATTGTGCTTTGTTGGAGGTAGTGTGGTGCTTAGCAAAGGTATGCCATGCTAATGAGCGCTTTTCAGAAGTAAAAGTTGTTGGGAGGGGGGGGGGCCCACTCTTGCCGCTATTGTGGCTTAATAGTGGGACCTGTGAACTTAGGATGCAGCCCAACATGTAGCCCCTCGCCTGCCCTATCCGTCACTGTGTCATTCCCATCACTTTCCTGAATTGCCCAGATTTTCACACATGAAAACCTTAGCGAGCATCGGCGAAATACAAAAATGTTCTGGTCGCCCATTGACTTCAATGGGGTTCGTTGTTCGAAACGAACCCTCGAGCATCACGGGAAGTTCGTTACGAATAACGAACACCCGAACATTTTGGTGTTCGCTCATCTCTAATAATGATGCATTTTTGTGTTTTTTTTTCATAGAGTTCTCCAACAACCAAAATTATGTTTTAAATTTAGCCAACAGGTTGTAGCAGTTCAGGGTCCCAAATCTGTGTATCTTTATATATAATCAGGTGCTGAACTTTCTATAATCTACATAAATGAGCAGTGCAGGCGAATAGAGGAAACACTGTGATACATTGTTACTAATCAGAGAGACATGCTTCTTCCTTTCTTTCCTTTCTTCTTCCCTCCTAAACGTTTCTCTTCCTCTGAAAAAACTGCTAGAATCTGCCTTGGCAGACAAGATGGACTAGCAGCTCACTGACAGATCAGATTATATGCTGCCTATAGAAGTCTATGGAGAGTAGAGAGGGGGAGGAGGAGACGTCAGCAGAGATGCACACAGATGCCGCTGCAGCAGAGTTTAACGTGTTATGATAACCCTCTGGGTCACTTTGTTTGCCCTTTCTGTTACTCTGTAATGGATTTTGTCGTGTTAAGATTAGAGTACAATAGCTTTGTTAATGGCTTAAGAGAATTTGAGATGGAGCCAGCAGAAGGGAAAACTGGTAATAAATGCAGTTATAATGCACTGAAATACCTAGGAGTTCCAATGTGGAACCTCCGGTATGTCATAATTCACACAGGATGGCCCTGAGGGCTTCTGTTCGCCCTTTAAGCCCTCCTGTCCAGCTATAACTATGACTGTCAGAGAGCAGACGAATCCCCCTCTATGTTGCTACTACAATCATTATTGATTGTGACATTTAGTATGCAAATGGAGATGGTATAACACCTCTGCAGCGCCACCTATTGGAAGGCAGCTTCCCTATAAGTCAACGTCAGACCTTCGAATGGGCCTTGTAAGAATCACTGGGAATGTGAGTCAAAGACAGTCTTCTCCCTAAGGAAAGGATAACCCAAGTACAGGCAGCTGTTTCAGGGTTTTTGCCCCTCATCTGCGTACAGCAAGCTGCTGGGTGAGAGGCCTATGATGTAGGTTGGGAGCGGTAAAGTTTCTCCTTATGAGGAGCACTTATAAGGCCATGCATGCTCCTCTGGGTAACTTAGTATAAGGCAAAACCCCTGAAAAAACCTGCCTGTACACGGTTATCCTTTCCATCTGACATTGACTTATAGCATTGTAACATCTTCAATTTGCATATTACATTTCCCAGAGGAGCCTGCATGGCTTTAGAAGTCTCCTCACACCTTCTCCTTCCCTAAGGAGAAACTATACATGCAATCACAGGGCAAAAATGTATGGCCTGCGTGTTACCACCATATATTTAAGGGTGAGAATGAGATAGAATACCATTCTGTGCCAACCTGCTACCCTATGCTATGCTTAGTAGATTGCTTGAGTTGGCGCTAACTCTCATGGGGCTTGGTGGCTTTTGAATCCCCGTCGTGCGCTGCCCTCACAGGCCCCACATTTGCTTGGATTGATCCTTTTATGTATCAATTCTATTTCATAGTAACCGAGGCAGTATGACACAAAACAATACATTCTATAAGACCTTCCATCACCTATTTTACCGTCTCAGCAGAGGAGAAAGAATAAGAAGACACATTCAATAGCTATTCTGACTGCTTCACAGGAACGTCTTCCTTCCCTTAGAAATAACTTCTCGGACATCAAAAACACCTTACATAGTAGAATGTCTGTGAATGCATGAAACTTTGTAATATATAAGGGGGAAGCAGCATTTTCAACCCTTCAGCACCTTGTAGTTCCTCTCTGCCAACCTGTAGGCTACCTGCCCTGTGCTCGGGAAACACTTTAGGCACTAAAAAGATTACCTTTAGTAACACAGTAGCTGAAAACACAGAGGAGAGGGAGAAGGAAGGAGAGGAGAGAGAAGGAGGGAGAGGAGGGAGAAGGAGGGGGGGAGGAGGGAGAAAGAGGGAGAGGAGGGAGAGGAAGGAGAGGAGGGAGAAGGTGCGAAAGGAGGGAGAGGAGGGAGAAGAAAGGAGAAGGAGAGAGAAGAGGGAAAGGAAGGAGAGGAGGGAGAAGGAGGGAGAAGGAGGAAGAGGAGGGAGAAGGAGGAAGAGGAGGGAGAAAGAGGGAGAGGAGGGAGAGGAAGGAGAGGAGGGAGAAGGTGCGAAAGGAGGGAGAGGAGGGAGAAGAAAGGAGAAGGAGAGAGAAGAGGGAAAGGAAGGAGAGGAGGGAGAAGGAGGGAGAAGGAGGAAGAGGAGGGAGAAAGAGGGAGAGGAGGGAGAGGAAGGAGAGGAGGGAGAAGGTGCGAAAGGAGGGAGAGGAGGGAGAAGAAGGGAGAAGGAGGGAGAAGAGGGAAAGGAAGGAGAGGAGGGAGAAGGAGGGAGAAGGAGGAAGAGGAGGGAGAAGGAGGGAGAAAGAGGGAGAGGAGGGAGAGGAAGGAGAGGAGGGAGAGAAAGGAGAGGAGGGTGAGGAAGGAGAGGAGGGAGAAGGAGGGAGAAGAAGAAAGATGAGGGAGGAGGAGGGAGAAGGAGGGAGGAGGGAGAGGAGGGGGCTGGTGTTGCAGACATGCTGTGAGAGGGGAGAGGGAGCAGCAGAGGAGAGATGGCTTATTAAAGTACACAGCTCCTCCTGCCCACTCAGCACAGGTAAGAAAATAATTTCATATGTACAGAATTAAAGGGGTTGTCCCGCGGCAGCAAGTAGGTCTATACACTTCTGTATGGCCATATTAATGCACTTTGTAATGTACATTGTGCATTAATTATGAGCCATACAGAAGTTATAAAAAGTTTTTTACTTACCTGCTCCGTTGCTAGCATCCTCGTTCCCATGGAGCCGACTAATTTTCGCCCTCCGATGGCCAAATTAGCCGCGCTTGCGCAGTCCGGGTCTTCTGCTCTCTTCAATGGAGCCGCTCGTGCAGAATGCCGGCTCCGTGTAGCTCCGCCCCGTCACGTGCCGATTCCAGCCAATCAGGAGGCTGGAATCGGCAATGGACCGCACAGAAGAGCTGCGGTCCACGGAGGGAGCAGACCCCGGCGGCCATCTTCAGTAGGTAAGTATGAAGACGCCGGACCGCCGGGATTCAGGTAAGCGCTGAGCGGTTTGTTTTTTTAACCCCTGCATCGGGGTTGTCTCGCGCCGAACGGGGGGGGGGGTTAAAAAAAAAAAAAACCCGTTTCGGCGCGGGACAACCCCTTTAATGGTGAGGGAAGGGAATGCATTGAAATATGCAAGTTGACGTAAAATGTACAGCTTGAAGCAGAGCCCTGTGTTGGTTCAGAAGCTCGCATTAACATCATGTATTTTTGTTAGCCATTAAAAGGTTTCATATCTACAAGATGTCTTAGTTTCTTCTCATGGGAACAATCACATTTTGCTCTACTGGTGACACTGGGCCAAACCTTTTTCATTATACATATAGATCCACTACATTTACTACTCATCTAAAGCTGCCAAAGGAGAGGTTGGGTATTATTTTTGTAATGGCAGATACTCTTTAACCCTGTAATACCCCATTACATACAGTTACATCATATGGGGGAAAGGAGGGGGGGGGTTGTATGGAGCAGGATCAGAAGCCAATCCACACAAGGCAGGTGCCACAGTCAGCCTGAATACTGATTGTCAATTCTGACAGCAGCATTAAAAATTTCCGATCAGTATTCCAGGGTCCCTCCCAATGATATCACGGGCTTCCATAGCTGATTGCCTATCAAACTATTGCTGTGCGTGGTTTGATAAATTGCCTGTCAGAACATGATATAATGCAATACTGTGGTATTGCATTATACTCTACGAGCAATAAAACAATCACAAGTGCAAGACCCCTATGGGGACAAAAAAATGTAAAAATTAGTTTAAAAAAGTTTAATAAAAGGTAAAAAAAAGTTTTAAAAAACCCTTTTCCTATATTTATAATAAAAAATCAAAACATATTTGAAATCACTGCATTCATAAAATTTCAAAATGGAACTAGTAGAAAGGGGTACTGTTTCTCCTTGTGGAGACCATCAAGATGGCATAGTCAGACTCACAGGCCATGCAATGCTGCCTGGTAAATAAGGCATGCTCATAGGAGATGGAAATAAATGCCTCTGTAGTGCCACCTATTGGAAGGTAATTTGAAAGGTTGGACATTGACTTCCAATAGATGGCGCTGCAGAGGCAGGTTTCTTTCTCCTATTTGCATATGTGCCATGAAGGGCACTCTGTGGTTGAAATGATTTTCCTTGAACAGACTGACATTATAGCCAGGTCCTTCCTCCTTTAGTCCTAAAATTTAAAGGGAAGTCCTCCGCTTGGGGCCCCCGTCTGATTGGCTGTCTGAAGTGGCTGCGGTAATTGGATGAGCTCTGCTGTTACAGTGCCATACAGTGGCTGTGCCTGGTATTGCAGCTCAATCCCTTTTACTTGAATGGCACAGAGCTGCTCTCAGACTGATGAATTTGACATGACAGGCATGAGAAGAGGCCGCAGCACTCACCCAAGGGCTGTGGCCTCTTTAATCAGCTGATTGGCAGGGGTTCTGAATGGCGGACCCCCACAATTCAGAAATTGATGACCTATCTTGAGATTTGGTCATTAATACTTCAGACCTGAAAGAGGAAGAAAATTATTAGTGGTCTCTATGCCACAGGCAGATACAGGGACTAGTAAAACTATGGCACTGGGACCCCAACAAACATCTCCCTGTTTTTGCATTACCTATGGTCAGAGGTGTAATTTGAAGCTGTTGGGCCCCAGTGCAAAATCTGGAACTGGGCCCCCAACTATAAAGCTTCATTGATAGTATTGGTTTGCAATATGGGGAAGAGAGACTTTATGGGCCCCTAGGGCTCCTGGGCCCAGTGTGACCGCACCCTCTGCACCCCCTATATGTATGCCCCTGCCTACGGTCACACATGAAGATATCAGCTTTGGAATGACTTAAAAGGATTGTGCTAAAACTGTCACTTTTTTCCTAACCAGAGGACATCTATAAGTGTCTGATCATTCTGGCTGCTGGGACCCTCACCCCACATGAATAGGGTAGCGGTCGAGTATGCGCATTGCCTCTCCATTCATCTCTATGGGATTGCCTAATTGAAACCAAGGACAGGAGTTGGCACCTCCAGCAGGTTACTAGAGACGGATGGACTGACAGCATGCATGTGCGACTGCCTCTCTACTCATGGGTGCCCCAAGCCTTTATGTCATCTGAGGGAAGGTGGGCAATGGTGTCACCCACCCACACCCCTTAAAAAAACACAAAACAACACTAATTGTACAGGCATTGAAAGTGCAAGTACACAAGATACCCAACATGTATTTGAACCATTGAGAATTGTCTGCAGTGACAGAGTTATAATGAATCCAGTGGTGACCGCAAAAGTAAGTGGTCCCATTAGTGGTCCCAATTTTAAAAGTGACCCTTCTAATAGCCCCAGTAGTAATAGTGACCCTGTTAGTTGCAACAATAGCTATAGTGAACCTTGTAGTGGCCCCAGTAGTAAAAGTGAACCTGTTAGTGGACCCAGTAGTAATAGTGCCCCCCATAATTATTGTGTTGTAGATGGGGGTACGTTACGATCTTGGCCCAAACCCCTTTTAGGCAATGCTTTTACTGCTGACACTGAATACTAACCCCTCTGTTTCTGTTCTTCCACACGTCTCCGGCTGCATGATGAGCTCAAGCTGAAGGATCCAGTAACAGTGAGAAGTGATCTCTAGGACAAAGTCCTGTCAACACCAACTAACTATTCTCCGGAGACCCGATGCCGGGGGGCGGATTATGGCGCAAATAACATGAGCAAAACGGGTTGGAAAAGTCTTGTACAAACCAGAAAACATGCGAAAATAAATGGTGGAAATGCATTCGGTGTGGATCTGGTTTTGTAGCCACAGATACATGTATAGCAGGTAGGTATCACCTACTGTAGTAACACCCATTACTCCTATCAAGTCTCATGGGCTGTCGTACATAAGTTTAGCCCCCTGACAGACAGGCACGCCCTCCTCAGGCCACCGGCCACGGCCGGTCCGGGACTTTAGGCTGCATTGCTCAGTCTCTTATGTGACCCATCAATGCAACAGTCAGAGGCGTTACTAGAGTCTTAAAAGATGTATATAATGTGCGACACGAGCATATCAGCGACAACATAAGGCAACTTTGACAACATGGCAGCACAGCTCTACTGCACTTCTAAAGTAAGAGTGCCTCTCTATGCCTCACAGTAGTAGTACCTCTCTATGCCTCACAGTAGTAATGCCTCTGTATGCCTCACAGTAGTAGTGCCTCTCTATGCCTCACAGTAGTAGTGCCTCTCTATGCCTCACAGTGGTAGTGCCTCTGTATGCCTCACAGTAGTAGTGCCTCTGTATGCCTCACAGTAGTAGTGCCTCTGTATGCCTCACAGTAGTAGTGCCTCTCTATGCCTCACAGTGGTAGTGCCTCTGTATGCCTCACAGTAGTAGTGCCTCTGTATGCCTCACAGTAGTAGTGCCTCTGTATGCCTCACAGTAGTAGTGCCTCTCTATGCCTCACAGTAGTAGTACCTCTCTATGCCTCACAGTAGTAGTGCCTCTCTATGCCTCACAGTAGTAGTGCCTCTCTATACCTCACAGCAGTAGTGCCTCTCTATACCTCACAGTAGTAGTGCCTCTCTATGCCTCACAGTAGTAGTGCCTCTGTATGCCTCACAGTAGTAGTGCCTCTCTATGCCTCACAGTAGTAGTGCCTCTGTATGCCTCACAGTAGTAGTGCCTCTCTATGCCTCACAGTAGTAGTGCCTCTCTATGCCTCACAGTAGTAGTGCCTCTCTATGCCTCACAGCAGTAGTGCCTCTGTATGCCTCACAGTAGTAGTGCCTCTGTATGCCTCACAGTAGTAGTGCCTCTGTATGCCTCACAGTAGTAGTGCCTCTGTATGCCTCACAGTAGTAGTGCCTCTGTATGCCTCACAGCAGTAGTGCCTCTGTATGCCTCACAGTAGTAGTGCCTCTGTATGCCTCACAGTAGTAGTGCCTCTGTATGCCTCACAGTAGTAGTACCTCTGTATGCCTCACAGTAGTAGTGCCTCTGTATGCCTCACAGTAGTAGTGCCTCTCTATGCCTCACAGTAGTAGTGCCTCTCTATGCCTCACAGTAGTAGTGCCTCTCTATGCCTCACAGTAGTAGTGCCTCTCTATGCCTCACAGTAGTAGTACCTCTGTATGCCTCACAGTAGTAGTACCTCTCTATGCCTCACAGTAGTAGTGCCTCTCTATGCCTCACAGTAGTAGTGCCTCTGTATGCCTCACAGTAGTAGTACCTCTGTATGCCTCACAGTAGTAGTGCCTCTGTATGCCTCACAGTAGTAGTGCCTCTCTATGCCTCACAGTAGTAGTGCCTCTCTATGCCTCACAGTAGTAATGCCTCTCTATGCCTCACAGCAGTAGTGCCTCTGTATGCCTCACAGTAGTAGTGCCTCTGTATGCCTCACAGTAGTAGTACCTCTCTATGCCTCACAGTAGTAGTGCCTCTCTATGCCTCACAGTAGTAGTGCCTCTGTATGCCTCACAGTAGTAATGCCTCTGTATGCCTCACAGTAGTAATGCCTCCCTATGCCTCACAGTAGTAATGCCTCTGTATGCCTCACAGCAGTAGTGCCTCTCTATGCCTCACAGTAGTAATGCCTCTCTATGCCTCACAGCAGTAGTGCCTCTGTATGCCTCACAGTAGTAGTGCCTCTGTATGCCTCACAGTAGTAGTACCTCTGTATGCCTCACAGTAGTAGTGCCTCTGTATGCCTCACAGTAGTAGTACCTCTCTATGCCTCACAGTAGTAGTGCCTCTGTATGCCTCACAGTAGTAGTGCCTCTGTATGCCTCACAGCAGTAGTGCCCTTCTTGGTGACTCTGCACAGTGATTATCTCCCTGCTCCTTCAGTGCGCCACAGTTAAATAGGCCCCTTTGTGTATCCCTTTATGCATCCAATAAAGTAACAATACCTGCATTGCGGCTTCCACAAGGTGGCCGGGCGCCCTTTCCGTCCTCAACAAAGTAATAATGCCCTCTTGTGGCTCACAGAAGATAATAGTTGCCCAGGTGCCATAAAAGGTAATAATGCCCCTCTTATACCCACATGAACAATGCCCCTCTTCTGCCCTCCTCCAGGTAATAGAGTGCCCTCTGTTCCCCGGCGCACACATGACGTAGGGCCGTGTTCACACCAGCGTTACTGATTTCTGTTTCGCTATTCTTCTTTTGGAACAAAAAAACAGAAATAAAAAGCAATTAAACGTTTCTGTTTTTTTTCCCCTTTGATTTAAAAGTGCAGTTTTTGTCTTTTTTGTCTGTTGGCCTCCATGTTATTTCTGTTTTTAAAAAGGAACAAGCAGCGCAGCGCCCGGTCCGTTTTATTAAACACCCATCGACATCAATGGCGAAAAAACCCAGAAATGTTTAATCCAATTTTACTTCTGTTTCTCTGTTCCAAAAATGGAATAGAAGAATGGAAATCACTCCGTCCAGTGTGAACGCGCCCGAATACTACCTCCCCCATCATCCCACGTGAGTGGCCATTCATGCTCCTCTGGGTAATATGCAAATAAGAGAGATGGAACAATGCCTCCACAGCGCCACCTATTGCTTTTAATTCACAGTCATTGTTACATGGCTTGGTTAGAACGTCTGACTTTGGCTTGAAGGAATGCTGCTTTCCAAAAGGTGGCGCTGTGGAGGTATTATTCCATCTCCCTTATTTGCATATTACCCAGAGGAGCATGAATGGCCTTTTGCGTCTCCTCACTCCCCTTCTAGGTGCTCTCCCTAAGGAGTAAAGATAGCATTATAGTGTTATAACAAGCTGCAGGGATCAGGCTTCACCTGCGGTCTCCACCCTCCCCTCACTTAGTTCTCCATTGGCATCCAGTGGTTTTACCGGTCCGGCGTGCTCAGTGCCATCACATTCTGTGATGATGAGATAGTATATACAGTTGTGAATGCGCACTCATCACTAACTAACAGCGGGGCATTATGGGAGTGATATATATATATATATAAAATTATTGATCATTTAGATGGTTGTTTGCTATAATGGTAATAAGTGGAAATGTTAGGGAAATTGTGAACATTTTCTCCAGAATACCCCTTTAAACCCAATGCATATCCCCATATTGGTGCCTCTGTTACGTAGGGTAGTTCAGTGGCCCAGTCCTGGCGGACCGTCTAGAGCGCAGCCCTAGAATGGACCGTGTGGCCACATCCATAGCTTAGTTTTTCTAAGATGCTACAGTTGCATTTATAGGGCCATTGACCAAAGAGGGTACCGGAACTTATACATAGCCCATTCCACCCTATGGAGAGCCCTGGAGGCTAGAGGGGCTGCTGCTACCTGAGAGAGAATACACAGCACTCTCTACATACTGCTCATTAGTTAAAGAGGTTACGGCATGGATCATTTTCATACTAAACGGTCTGTAAAGTATAAAAACACTGCAGTACCAACCCGGGCCACTGCGCAATGTATGGAGCTGTCTCCTTCCTGCAGCCAGAGGTGGGCCAACGCCTTTACTATATTCCCTGTTCGCAGCTCCTATATGACTCCACAGTCGCTGCCACTTTAACATAAAACAAGATCATCGGCATTTCAGGAACTCTAATGTAAGGAACGTGGGAGATTTCCCCTGAAAAACACCGAAACTCTACAATAAACGGGCAGAAAGATCCGTCACGCAGCTTGTAGAAATGTGTTCTCATTAATAACTGTGCCTGAGCCGGGGACTGCAGCGTGGAGATGTATGTACCTACGTGAAATGTGTAGCGTACGACCGCCATGCTGAGTAATCTAGCATCCTCCGCTGCCGTGCCATCCATATCCCGGCCTTCCTTTGTATCATCTAATCTTTAAATATCACCTAAAAGCCATTAAGAAGACTATTTGCCTGTCAGTCAAGACGGAAAGCAGTTCCTCGCCGCTGAAGGCGCTCCTGTCCGACCCCCCCACTCCGTTATTTGGGAACAGCTGAGACCTTAAAAAGTACAACTTGGCTTGACTTATGAGAATGCGCTCAGGAAAGCGTGCAAAGCAAACAATGGCGATCGCGGAGAATTGAATTCCGGAGCGCTATAAAAAGAAAGTGGCCCTGGCCGTGCGGCGGGAGCGGGTCGGCCGGGATTCTTCGCATGCCGCCAGTCATCTGCCGCACATGAAAGCCGCTTATCCCTCATCACTGGCAAGAAAATAAAAGGTGCCTCCAGATTGGCGCGGCCTCGTTTGTCAACAGCGAGGGCCATGTGTTGGGACTGCGCCGATCCTGACAAGTCACTCGACGCGGCGTTGTCATTTATCATGTGACGGAGTGTAAGATACAGTAGGGTGGCGGCGCAGTGTACACAGATGTACAGTTTAATGCCGAATCATAAAACGCGGTAATTTATGGTAACGATAAGTGATGCATTTTCGGCTTCCAGTTTATTGTGCAATTAAATGCGGCTCCACAAAATCCGATCGGCTTCAAAGAGGTAAACAGACAGGCGCCTTTTTTTTGCTTTCCCTTTTTTCCCCTTTTGGTGTGGTTAGTGTTTAATGGGTTGGATAATGAAATTCTGTTTGGTGAAGCATGTTTGATAAATGTGGTGGCGCACGTTTTATACCGCGCCATTATTGCTGTTTTTCATACGTGGTAATTTGTAACTGGGAAAGCGCCTTTGGCTCAGGGATACGAAAAAAAAACCACGAAGGGTCGAGGAGGAAGATGGAAGCGTCAAGCGTGGCGTATGCTCTTTAAGACTCTGTTTACATGCGTTTCATGGTTTACGATTTTTTTCGGTAAGCCCTTCATGCCCGAGGATGTATGTTCACTAGAGATGAGCGAGCGTACTCGGATAAGCACTACTCGCTCGAGTAATTTGCTTTATCCGAGTATCGCTGTGCTCGGGGCTAAAGATTCGGGTGCCGCTGCGGCTGACAGGTGAGTCGCAGTGGGGAGCAGGGGAGAGCGGGCGGGAGAGAGGGAGAGAAAGATCTCCCCTCCGTTCCTCCCCGCTCTCCCCTGCAGCTCCCCGCTCCGTCCCGGCACCCGAATCTTTAGCCCCGAGCACAGCGGTACTCAGATAAAGCCAATTACTCGAGCGAGTACCGCTTATCGGAGTACGCTCGCTCATCTCTAATGTTCACGTCATGGGGCGCAGGGTTTGTATAGAGCAGGATCGGGGGCCGATCCCGATCCATAGACAGCAGGTACCGGCTGCCTGTGACAGCTGACAGCAACCCACAACAGCCATGATCAGTGTGAACGCTGATCGTGGCTGTTAACCCTTTAAACGCAGCAGTCGATTCTAACAGCGGCGTTGAAGCACTCAGATCAGGGCTGATTGCCGGCGGCACTGCAGTTGGTGCCTGTCAGAATGTGGTACCACTATATCCAACCTCTCTCTGACCTCTGACATCTTTCCCTCTTCTTTCAAACACGCCATCATACCCCTGCTGCTAAAGAAACCAACTCTTCACTCGTCCTGTGCTGCCAACTACCGACCCATCTCTAATCTTCCCTTCATCTCCAAACTATTAGAATGCCTGCTTTACTATTACCTTATAAGCGATCTCTCAGAAAACTCTCTTCTTGACCGCCTACAGTCCGGCCTCTGAACTCTACACTCAACAGAACCCTACGCTCAAAGGACACTGCTCTCTCCTGGTTCTCCTCCTACCTATCTGACCGCTCCTTCAGCATCTGCTTTGCTGGATCTACCTCCCCTCCCCCTCGCTGTTGGGCTCTCCCAGGGCTGGGTCCACGGCCCCCTCCTCTCCTCTTCCCCTTGCTGTTGGGGTCCCCCGGGGCTCAGTCCTCGGCCCCCTACTTTCCTCTACCCCTTGCTGTTGGGCTCTCCCAGGGCTGGGTCCACGGCCCCCTCCTCTCCTCTTCCCCTTGCTGTTGGGGTCCCCCAGGGCTCGGTCCTCGGCCCCCTTCCCCCCTCTTCCCCTTGCTGTTGGGGTCCTCCAGGGCTGGGTCCTCGGCCCCCTCCTCTCCTCTTCCCCCTGCTGTTGCGGTTCCCCAGGGCTCAGTCCTCGGCCCCCTCCTCTTCTCCATCTACACAGCCCTCATTGGACAGACCATCAGGAGTTTTGGCTTTCATTACCATCTCTATGCTGACGACACCCAGCTATACACCTCTTCCCGTGACATCACAGCGCCGGTCCTCCAGAAAGCCACTGTCTGTCCGCTGTCTCTAACACAATGTCTTCTCTCTACCCAAAACTGAACCTCTCAAAAACTGACCTTCTCCTGTTTCCACCCCCCACTAACCGCCCTCATCCTGACATCTCCATCTCAGTGTGTGGCACCATAACTCCCAGCACGCCCGCTGCCTTGGGGTCATATTCGACTCTGATCTCTCCTTCACCCCCTACAGCCAATCTCTCGCCCAAACATGTCAGCTGCACCTCAAGAACATCGCAAGAATCAGCTCTTTTCTCACTGTGGACACGTTAAAAACGCTTACTGTCGCCCTCATCCACTCTCGGCTCGATTATTACAACTCGTTGCTGATCGGCCTCCCCGCACCAGACTCTGCCCCCTCCAATCCATCCTGAATGCAGCAGCCAGGCTCATCTTCCTGTCCAGCCGCTACTCGGACGCCTCTGCCCTGTGCCGGTCACTGCACTGGCTGCCCGTTAAGTACAGAATACAATTCACACTCACCACCCTCATCCATAAAGCTCTCTATAGCACCGCACCGCCCTACATTGTATCCCTCATCTCAAACCACCACCCAGCCCGCGCCCTCTGCTCTGCTAATGAAATCAGACTGAGCACCATTTTAATTTGAACCACTCATTCCCACCTCCCAGACTTCTCCAGAGCAGCACCGGTCCACTGGAACGCACTACCAAAAAACATCCGGGCAATCACTGAGACACTAAATTTCAGGCGTGCTCTAATAACGTACCTCTTTAGGGAAGCATTCCATATCTCCTAAACCAAACCCCTCTGTACCCCCCCTGATAACATGCTCCCTGACCTACACCTGCAGTCATACTGACTCCGCCACTGTATGGCCAGACCATTGTCACTCTCCACCTCGCCATACCGTGCCCATCTCCAGCCCCTTTCTCTTCTGTATCACCCCATTATCTGTAGTATGTTGGCGCTATATAAATAAAGATTATTTTTTATGTAATAATATGGTATTGCAGTATACTCCATGAGCGATCAGACAATTGCGGATCCTATTCTTGTATTGACATGCTGGGATCTTTTTGCACAGACCAGTGGGCCATATAAAAAATTGCATGTCTGAAAAAACCCATTAAAGTGAATGGGTTCGTGTCCTGTACAAGTGCGGCCCGTTGCAAACAAGGATTGTATACGGACAAAATACACACATGTGAATATGCTGTTGGAGGGAGGATGGCTGATGTAGCCAGGACTTTGTGGGGATAAGTTGGGAAACGATTAGCAGGATGCGCACTGGCCTTTTAAGCAGACATGTACACGCACCCTACATGCAACAGCTATAGACTGGGAGCCGGGATGAATGGTGGCCAACAATGGCAGCAGCAACAACACAAGCAGGTGAGCCAAGATTTTGGTTGTGATGCTGCGCCTTGACAAAAGGACGATGATCCTGCTAAGTGCAGTAGTGGGACAGTTGGGGACCTGAATGATGTTCCTGTTAAGCTGGAGAATCCAAACCAGCATTAAATAACTATCACCAGAAAATGTCAACTAGACATACAGTAGTTAAATACACGGCGCCATGTAGTAATTTTCTTTAGCATCTATGAAAATAGTTTAATAGCATCTAGGTCAACATTCTTGGTGGTCTGGGATAGTGAGGGGGTTATGGCTGGCATTTCTGATGGCCCAGGGCAAAAAAAGACCCACTACCTTGGTGGTCTAGGCCAGAGAAGAGTTAGTGTTTACATCACTAGTGGTCTAAAGAGCTGAAGAGATTAAAACAACCCTCTAGTCCCTGGACAAAATTTGTCCTAAGGCCATAGG
The DNA here is from genome assembly GCF_035609145.1 of Eleutherodactylus coqui. Classification (NCBI taxonomy): domain Eukaryota; kingdom Metazoa; phylum Chordata; class Amphibia; order Anura; family Eleutherodactylidae; genus Eleutherodactylus; species Eleutherodactylus coqui. The sequence continues at coordinate 5,828,368 of NC_089839.1, forward strand.
GGAAGATATAAGTCCTGACACCCTCCTTTCTTGAGGTTCAGCTGCTGATCAGCTTCTCCTGGGGTCCCCTTCATTCTTTTAACATGGCTGCAGCTATTCTTTGACTACTCGATACTCAGTGAGCACTGGAGATACATCGGTAGTCTTTTACACACTGCTGTGGTTGACCAGCGCCGGACAGTCAGAAAGCAACATGCAATATTTGACTACTGATGCACAGTGTACTATAGCCATATTCAAAGAATGAAGAGGGGCCCCAAGAAGAAGCCACTTGGCAGATGAACTGGGAGAAAGGAGGGTGGCAGGTAATGTAAACGTCCCCCGGGTCGCCAGGACCAAAGGGTGGATTTAAGATCTACATTCCTGGTGGTCTAGAGCAAAGGAGATACTAATGCCTACATCCTTCATGGTCTAAGGCAGGGAAATAATTAATGTCCGCATGCTTAAGACACTAGGGAAGCAAATGTCTGTATCTCTGGTGGTCTAGGGCAGAGAAGGAGGTAATGTTTTCAAGGTGGTAATGTCTTAGGGCAGTGAATCGCTTACTGTTTCATATTTGGTGTCTAATTGTGTTAATGCCATTGTACCTGGTGACCTACAACAAAAAGGGATTAAGGTCTGCAAGCTTACCAGGCCAGGGAAGTGAATAGGTTAATATCTGCATCCCTGGTGGTCTAGGGCAAAGAGAGATTTAATATCTGAATGTTTTGTAGCTTAGAGCAGTGAATAAGTTAATACTTTCATTCTTGCACAGTAAATAGCAGTTAATGCCATTGTCCCTGGTGGTCTAGGGCAGTAAAGTGAGTAATATTTTGTATCTAGCGTCCAGTGGGGGAGTTCTTAAGCTACATTACTAATAAGCAGCTTACAGGGAAGAGCAGGGAAGTTCTGTCTTCTTGTTCACTCATATTCACAACTTTTTTTTAGAAAATAAATTAAATCGATCGCCTTTTTTGTCGCCCCCCCCCCCCCCCCCATAAATATATATTTTTGCACCACTTTATAATCGATGATTTTGTTTGAATATGAACCAAGTTGGAATTAAACTTCGCAGCAAACTCCTGGATATAGTAGAGCTGCTGCCATAGGGGGATTCCACTGATTCAGAGCATTGCAGCATGAGATCCGAAAATAATCAGGCGGTGACAACGCTGAATAAGTGACTGGTAGGAGTCATGTGACGGAAGCGCCGGGAGCGGCACTTTATGGACGGTATTAGTATATAGCGCAGTATAACGAGGTTAGCAGTTTATGCTGTCGCTGACACTGATGTCCTCTGCTGGATAAGATGTCTTATGTGGAGTTCTCAGCTCCTTGACAGCGAAATAAGAGAGGACAAAAACATTAAGTGTCCCGGAAGATGGAAGCGTAAAGTACAATATATGTTCTTCAAGATTGTCTAAGTAGGGTAAAATGGATAAAAGTAACGTAATTCCGCCACCTTTGGGGGTCTAGTTTTCACAGCGTACATATTGCAGCACAAATGGCATAACTTTATTTTATGTGTCGGCGCGATTATGACGACACCAAACTGGGAAAAAAGGAAAGAGCTTTGGAAAAAAAAGCAATTATTTTCTGCTGCCATCTTCTGAACGCCGGAACTTTTTAATTTTTCCATTGACATAGTTTTACAAGGACTCAATTTTTTGCAGGATACCTTGTAAATTATTTTGGTACCGTTTGGGATTTCACAGGACTTTTTGGTCGTTTTTTATTCCATTATTTCTCAGAGACCAGGTAACCAAAAAAAGCGTAATTCTGGCATTGCGTGCAGCATCTATATTTTCTGCCAAGTGTGACGGATAAATAATGCGTTACTTCGATAGATTAGACTTTTATGAATGCAGTGATACAAAAATGTTTGTTTGTTTTTATTATAAATACGTAATACTGTAATAATTAATAAAACTTCTTACATTTTTTAGTTCCCACAGAGGACTTGAATAATTTGAATGCTCACACAGGCTGGGGAACATCACAAGGGGCTGTTCAGGACCCCCAAGCATCAATGCTGTGTCCTCCGCGCTGACAGCATTCTCTTCTTGTTAACGGGGCTTTGAATACCCCGCCTCCAGCAAGCGAGTGCTGTGATTGGATCATGAGCGCCACTGCCTTAGCCAATCATAGCTGGCGCTCAATCATTTACAGCCATTCAGTGAATGACATGACTGAATGGCTGTGATTGGTTCATCGAGCTCCGGTTTTGATTGGCTGAGCCAGAGGCGCTCGTGATCCAATCACAGCACTCGCATGCTTGAGGGGGGTTATTCAAAGCCCCGTTACCA